>NC_059430.1:121770812-121980800 GCF_021028975.2 Sphaerodactylus townsendi
TGCTAGCAGGGGCTGATGGGAATTGTAGTCCATAACATCTGGAGTGCCAAAGGTTCGCCACCACTGTCCTAGATAATTTGCCACCCTGAAACCTGGATGTGCATTTTTTTGAGCTTTAAAAGTCCCTGGAAAATTGCAATCAAGGTCTCAGTCAGAATCTCTAATGTATTTTCATTAGGTGAATCTCTCATGTCACATATATTAAATACCACAGTGCAAAGTGCCAGATGTGAGCTTCTCTATGAAGGGGTGTGTGTTGAAATGGCTAGGGTGGAAGAATCATTCCATTTTCCCATTTGGAAGATCCTTGACATCAGATTGCCACGTCACATCAAACCTCTTGTGTAATGAGACATTAGATTCTATAAGGTTGGAGACTGGGTAATATGGTTCTCTTCTATTCCCTACCTTTCCAGTTCCTTTGATCTACTGATCTTGAGCAGCAAATAGGGAGCCTTTATTTCTTTTCCAAAAATATGGTGGAGAGAGACCCGAAGTTTTCTGTTGGCACAGATTTCTAATACTGAGATTGTAGTCCAATTGCATTGTGATTTGCATTGAGGGTCTACAGAGAAAGGCAAATCAATGATCAATGAAAACAACAAACAAATGCACGAAATGAGAAGAACCTTGTTGGATCAGATCGGAGATCCACGTAGCACACCATCTGATTTCTCTCAGTAACTAACAAAATGCTCCCAGAAAGCCCAGAAGCAGGACATGAAGGCACTCCCAGAGTGAGTGAGGCCCTTCCCAGGTGTCCTTCTGTCTTGATTTATGGGACTTTGGTCATCATGAGTCATGACCTCCATGCATTTAGCCAAAACAGTTTTCAAAGCCACCTGAGCCTTCCTAAGAAAAGAGGCAGCCTCAGACCAGTATTCCATCAAGTCCAGCATCCTGCTTCACATAGTAGCCAACTAGTTGCCCTGAAGGGTCACCAACAAAGCACTAAGACAAGGTCTCTTGATGCTGCTTTCCAGCACTGGCGTTTAGAAGTTTACTGTATATGCTTGTGTATAAGTTGACCCTAATATAAGTCAAGGCACTTAATTTTACCACAAAAAACTGCAAAAACTTATTGACTCGAGTATAAGTCTAGGGTGGGAAATGCAGCAGCTACTGGAAAATTTCAAAAATAAAATAGATACCAATAAAATTCATGAAGGTTGTAAGAAAAGTTGACTACAAGCAATCTTCATGATGAGAGGATGACCAGGATGAAGGCAAGAAGGGAGACTGCCTAGCTGCTTCATGCCAAAGACTCTGAGTACCCACAAGGCCTCCCTCAAAAATGGCTCACTAGAATTTTAAAAATGTCATTAAGCAAGGCAGTTTTTAAAGGAAGCAGATACTGTTTGCTTTTATGCTTGCATGTTCAGGGACATATTATATTCAAAGGTAAGATTTAGCCATTAGGAAAATCTACAGTGTCTTTTTGTCTCCTACCACACTTGCTAAATAGCACAGAGGGTATTTATGTCCTTAGAACTGTAAGACTTTTCAGCTTTAATTTGTACTGCTTTACAGAGAGGAATTTGCACAAAAACTCAGCTTGACCTGATTTACTAGTAACAAATCTTGACTTGCATTTTGCAGTCTTGAAACACTACAAGTGCAATGGAATCTCTCTCTAAGAGGAAGCCATACCTGTCAGAACACAAATTTCAAGGGCACAGAGTAATACCTAACACGTCATTTAGAGCCAGTGGAGCAACTCTAATTGCAAAGATTGTGGCTTTATCAAAGCTGGAGGATTTACAAGCCTAGCTTTACATAAAAACACAAAAGGGAATGGTAAATTTAATACTCAAAGTTGGATGCAGGCAAAATGCTTCTGCCACAGCTGGTGTGATCTCCTTTCTCCATGCGCCACAGCTCCGGTGGCCATCTTGGAATTACCGTATATACTCCAGTACAGAGGCGTAGCTAGGAAAAATGGAGCCTGGGGCAAAATCTGAGTTTTGCGCCCCCCATATGGGCAGCCTCCCTCCCTCGCTGCGACCAAACAACATTTTTTGCACCAGGTCATTTCAAAGTCACCATCACATTATAGAACGTGCCCCAACACGCAAATCTGAAAACACCCAGGGCTCCTTAGTTTAAACAACATTGAAAGTGATGCTATTTTTTGAAGGGGGGAATCCACCCTGAAACAGCATCACTTTTAATGTTGTTTAAACTAGAGAGCCCAGATTCTCCTTTTAAATCCACCTTAAAGGGAGAATCTGGGTTCCCCAGTTAAAACAACATTGAAAGTGATGCTGTTTTGGGGTGGATTCTCCCCCACCCTGAAAAAACATCACTTTCAATGTTTAAACTGGGGACCTCAGATTCTCCCTTTAAGTCCATGCCAAGGGGTGGATTTAAAAGGAGAATCTGGGGGATTTTGGAGGGTGCCTGCTGTCAGGGGTGCCATTGTTAAGCTAGCAGCACCAAAAGTTCAGGGTATCTTTAGGAGACTATCTTGATGATACCACCCAAGTTTGGCGAAGTTTGGTTCAGGGGGTCCAAAGTTGTGACCCCTCAAAAGTGTACTCCCCATCTCCTATTAGCTCCCATTGGAAACAATGGGGTATGGGTGCACCCCCTTTGGGAGCCCATAACTTTGGACCCATGAACCAAACCTCAGCAAACCTGGGTGGTATCCTCTCTGAAATGTTGGTGCTGCTAGCCTAAACACTGCGTCCCTGCAGGCCAAAAACTAAAAAAACCCCTAAAAAATACACAAAACACACAAATGAACTGGAAATTTTGTGCCCCCCATATGACCATATGGGGGCGCCAGGGGACATTTGACTCACCATGTCCCCATGGCAGATATGCCCCTGCTCCTGAAGGGGGGGGAGAATCTCTTTTCTGCACCCTGAATCCATTACTCCAGGTCATTGTCTCTAAGGCAGCAGGAAACAAACTTGCTCTCTCTTTGACATGACATCCATTCAAATCTTTAAACATAGCTATCATGTCCCCCTTAACCTTTGCTTCTCCAGACTAAAGATTCCCAGCTCCCTAATTCTTTCTTCGTAGGGCATGGATTCCAGACCTTTTACCATTTTGGTTTCCCTCCTCTGGACATGTTTCAGCTTGTCAATATCCTTCTTAAATTGCGGTGCTTAGAATTGAACACAGTACTCTGGGTGAGGTCTGACCAATGCAGAGTAGAGTGGTACAATTATTTCCCTCAATCTAGACACGATACTCTTATTGATACATCCCAAAATTGCATTGGCTTTCTTGGCTGCCATATCACACTGCTGACTCGTGTTCAATTTGTGGTCTACTAAGACTCCCAGATCCCTTTCACATGCACTGTTGCAGTGTTGTCAAGCCAGGTGTCACCCATCCTATATCTGTGCATTTCATTTTTTTTCTGCCTAAGTGTAAAATCTTACATTTATCTCTGTTGAAATTCATTTTGTTAGTTTTGTCTGCTCTCTAATCTGTTCAGGATCAGGGTAGGAATCTGTGTTTCTCCAGATACCAGGGTCCATACTTATCAGCTCTCGTCAGCATGGCCACCCTCTGGCCATGCTGGCAGGGGCTGATGGGAATTGTAGTTCCTGAACATCTGGAGAGCTGCAGGTTCCCTACCCCTGGTCCAGATCATTTTGAATCCTGCCCCTTGTTACTGGCCTAATAGGGGAAGGGGTATTTGGAAAGGGATTCTCCACTAGCTGCTAAGAATGTAACAGCACACGTTTAGGATTTTTAAGTAGCACAGGGGAATAAAACTCATGTTGGCAGCGAGAGGTTGGCCAGAGGGGATCTTTGGGACTATGTCTACGGGGAAGGATTTCTGGCAAAGAATATTGCACAGAGAAGCAAAAGTCCAAATTGAATTTAAACGTTTTATTTTTAATTTGTTCAAAAGTACATACACACAGTAAGGCACAAGAGCGCATACATTCAAGTTCCTAGTATATAATTAGGTGTTAAAAGATAGATGGGAGGATAGAAATGGAGGGGGGGTTTTCAGGGTAATACGTTACCTAATGATTCTTAGAAGAAATGAAGTAGAAAGCAGGGAATCCACGCCTGCACAGAGTCCCAATGAAGGACGATATCGTGTCTCACACCACCAAGACCAAGGGAGGCATAAGTGGCAATGAGCAAGGTTGCTCAGGTGAACTGGATAGGCTAGACCGTTCCTTGGCGGGAACAGGAACCAATCAGGATAAGTTTCGTTTCTGCAACATCTGTGCTGGGTTTGGGATGCTGATCTGGATGAGTCAGCTTACCTATTGCTAACCCCGTGACAATAAGGTCAAACTTACATTGTTAAGCTAAATGAGGGAGGCTGCAATGCTCCCATGCAGATTAACCCTGTAGGGTCACTGCCCAAGATATTCAAATTTGAGCTGAGACCTTTAGACTTGGGAAAGGTGAGGGCTTTAGGAGAACCATTACAAAGGAGGGGGTTAAAATGCAGAGCAGTAAGTATTTTCTGCTGATCTGGGTTTCCATATGAGATAGGCAATGCAATATCTGCTGGCAAGATGACCTTCAATATTCTTTGTCTTCAGCAGTTTCAATATTCAGGTGTGGCAATCAAACACAACTCAAATGAGACCTCCAGGTGGTTTAGGAGTTACTCATTGTCTTAACTCAGCTTTTGTAAAAACAATTCTGACCTTAAAGTGACTGTGTTGCTACCTACACCAGAGGAGTGCTTTTTCCATTGGCTATGGCCAATATGGTTTAAAAGCAAGAAAATAAATATTAATATTATATTGGGGGTCTTCTTGAGGTCATTACACCCTGTCCTCCAGGGTATTAGCTCCCCCCTCCTAATTTGGTATCATCTGCAAATTTGATTAACATGCTCTCTATTTCATTATCCAAGTTATTGATAAAGATATTGAATAACACTGGGCCCAGGACAAATCCCTGTGGCACTCCACTACTCACTTCTCTCCTGGATGAAAATGAGCCATTGATGAGCACTCTTTGTGTCCAGCCAGTCAACCAATTACAAATCCATCTAACAGTTGCATTGTCTAGTCCACATCTTTCCAGCATACTTGCAAGAATATAATGGGGCACGTTGTCAAAAGGCCTTACTAAAATCAAGGTATGCTATGTCCACAGCATTCCCTTCCTCTACCAAGCTTGTCACTCTATCAAAAAAGAGATGAAATTAGTCTGGTATGACTGGTTTTTGAGAAACCCATGTTGATTTTCAATGATCATATTCCCTTCCAAGTGCTTACAGACTTTCTCCTTAATGAACTGTTCCAGAATCTTTATTGGTATTGGTGCCAGACTGACTGGGTAGTAGTTGTTTGGGTCCTCTTTTCTTCCCTTTTTGAAGATGGAGACAACATTCGCTTTCCTCCAGTCCGCTGGGACTTCTCCTGTTTTCCAGGGGTTCTCAAAGATTATAGCAAGCGGTTCTGAGATTACTCCTTGCAGTACTTTTAATACCCTGGGATGTAGTTCATCAGGCTCTGGAGATTTGAATAGATTTAAAATATTCAGGTATTCCTGTACTAGTTCTTTATCTATTCTGTGCTGAATTTACTGTATCTTCTGATGCACCCCCCCCCCCCCCCCAAGTTGAGCACTGTTTTTCTTTTGGGGGAAAACCGAGGCAAAGAAGGTGCTGGGTAGTTCTGCCTTTTCTCTGTCCCCTGTTAGAATTTCACCATCTTCTCCACGCAGTGACCCTATCACATCCTTTTCCTTCCTTTTGCTATGGACATAACAAAAAAAAACCTCCCTTTTTAAATTGTTTTTAACATCTCTCACAAGTCTGAGCTCATTGTGAATTTTAGCTTTTCTGACTTTCTCCCTGCATTAGTTTGAATTCCTCTTTAGTAATTTCCCTTTTTTATTTCTTGTACATGTCCCTTTTATATCTTAGCTCACTTGAGAATTCTTTTGACATCCATCCTGGTTTCTTTAGACATCTCCCATTGTTTTCTCCTCATTGGACCTGTTTGAAATTGTGCCTTCAAGTTCTCCTTTTTAAGAAACTCTCATTCATCATGTATTCTCTTCTCTTTTAGTATTCTTAACCGTGGGATCACACCCAGTAATTTCTTAAGTTTACTGAAATCAGCTTTCTGAACGGGTGTCTGAGTAGACTTGGCATCCCCTTTCCATTGTATAACAAACTCCAGGAGAACATGGTCACTCCCACCTAAGGACCCTACCACTTCCACCCCATTAATCAGGTTATCATTGGTCGAATCCCCACTTGAAATTTGCACGCAGATCCAAATCTTTTTGTTGTGAAACCGTGTCCTCTTCATCAGAGTTTCTTCCTCCCCACCACAGTGAGCACACAGCAGACACACCCAGTTGCAGAACTCTTAGCAATCCCCACTACCAGGCTAGCTCGCTTCACCAGTCTCCCCTGATTGGCTGGCGTGCCTTGATGGGGCGGGACCTTTTCCCACTGTGGAAACGTACATTGTAGGGGCATGATTAAAAAACCAGCATGTAAAAGTTTAACGTTTAACTGTTTATCTGTGCAAACAGTTAATCGTTACCTTTGTAAACCATTAACAATGTAAGGTTACACGTTTGACTGTTTAATGTTTACGTTCCCTTCTGCTGGCCGGATCTAAAGGTGTCTGAAACCAACAAAAAAAGGCTGTGCGCTGCATCGTGAATAGTGCTGATTGGTTGTCCAAATTCCATGTCAATCTCCAGGGTGGGAAATGAGTCAGGGTTTCAACCCTCATCCCTCCCCTTGGATCAGCCCTGAACCGTATTTATGGGGTCTATGCCACTTGCAACCAGGTCCTCCCGGAACGCAGATTAACGGGAAGAACGAGCACCAGAAACGGAATCTGCCACGCAAGCAATGGGGAGGTCGTCCCTCAAACCTGGTTAGTTTGTGTTCTGAAACCTGGCTAAGATGGTAGTGGGGATTCGACCATTGTTAGTTAGGAGCAGATCCAAAATAGCCGATTCCCTTGTTGCCTCTTCCACCTGCTGGACCATGAAACTGTCTGCAGGACAAGTGATGAAATTTCCCCCCTTTTCCTCATTTCCCCTTTTTTCCTCATTATGTTCTTATTTTTAAAACAGTCAGGTTCTGATGTAAGAAATTATCAGAGCTAGGAGATGACTGGGTGGGGGTAAGATAAAGGGCCAGAGGGTAGGGTTTTGGTCCCTCTAAGAAGCACCCTTTCTATGCAAGGGAACAGAGATCCATATGAATTAGGATCACTTGCTCTGGGTTGAAAAAATCCTGGAAGTTCAAGGGGAGTGGGGAACTGGCTGAGGGACCTCCATGTTGTATATCACCATAGAGTCCACTTCCATCTTCTCCAGAAGAACTGATATCTAGCTCTGAAAGACCAGTTGTAATGCTAGAACATCTCCAGCCTCCACCTGGAGGTTGGCAGCCCTCACGAGCAACTGCAAACCAAGGCACCTACACTTGTTAGGTGGGGTTGCCCCATTTGCAGGGGACTGCATAAGTGAATGAATGGGAAACCAAGAAACTCCTCACAACCCAAAGGGGCTTGAACTGAATGGGACCGTTGCGTTTGCCACCTTCCAGGTGGGGACTGGTATTGTCCCAGAAGTATAATTGATCTCCAGACAACACAGTTCAACTTCCCTGGAGGAAAAGGCAGCTTTGGGCAGGGGCATCATGGCATTATATCCCCACCCCACCCCGGCCCTCAAAATCTATCCTCCACAGACTCCATGCCCAAATCTCCAGGAATTTTCCAAGGCTGAGCTGGTAACCCTAGGCATGGCCCAGTAGCAGAGGTGGGATCCAAAAATTTTAGTAGCAGGTTCCCATGGTGGTGGGATTCAAACTGTGGCGTAGCGCCAATGGGGCTGAAGCGCGGGTACCACCCGTGGGGGGGCATGACCAGGCATTCCGGGGGCGGGGCATTCCTGGGCGGGGCTGTGGCAAGGACGCAGCCGCTGCGCCGGTCCTTGGGCGGGAAACGAATGCACGCAGGCGCAGGCTGCCACGCACGCTGGTGCACCTCCTGCTAGACTGAGAGGAGGGGCGTAACTAAGGCAAAAATCACGTGGCAAAATCACCAATTAGTAACCCCCTCTCGGCACACACAAATAATTAGTAACCTGCTCTCGGAAACCTGTGAGAACCTGCTGGATCCCACCTCTGCCCAGTAGGTTTCTACTGATGTTCCCCTGAGCCCTGGAAGTAAAGGGAACTGGCTGAGCTGGGCAGCTGGATTGGGGGAGGGGGAAACTAGCTGCTATTATATTTTTCAAACCAGGAAATCTTCATTTTCTCAACATAGCCTCATTCTTGAAAGGACATTGATCATGACAGAACAGAAAAAGCCTGCGGTCCGGGTCCTTCTCCTTAGAGCAGCATCTCTTTTTGTTTACATCTTCCTTAGAGCAGCATCTCTTTCTTAGAGCAGTATCACTTTTTGTTTACATCTTTCTTAGAGCAGCATCTCTTTTGGTTTACATCTTCCTTAAGAGCAGCATCTCTTTTTGTTTACATCTTCCTTAGAGCAGCATCTCTTCTCTCCCTTTTTGTTTACATCTCCCACCTGCTCCTGCTGCTCAATCAGCTGATTTACAAGAAACAGAAACCAAAGCCCAGTGCTTAGCTTTCGCTTTCCGGTCAGTGGCTCCCTTGACAAGGACAGGCTGTGAGCAGAGGAAGGGTGTGTGCCCTTTGGCCTGGTAAGCAACACAGAAAGGCACAAACAGTCCGAATTGTGGATCAGATTTCACATAGCCCAGAAATGAGAAAGCAAACAACAATCTCAAGCAAAGCTGTAACAAAGCTTTTAAATGTGATACCTTAAGTGGTGTAGAAGCTACTTAATCCAAAAACATACTTACAGTGTTAGATAGCAGTACAGGGCAGTAGGTCATAGTCCCTGTCTCTTTAACAATGCAACTTTCTGACAATTACATTACGTTATATACCTGGAAAAGCCAGAGTGGTGCAATGGTGAAGAGCAGCAGACTTCCGTCTGGAGAACCAGGTTCAATTCCCCACTCATCCACAAACCTGCTGAGTGATCTTGGGCCAGTCACAGTTCTCTCAAAGCTCTCTCAGCCCATGTGGAGGCCACAATGGCAAACCACCTCCAAATGTTTCTTCCCTTGAAAAATCTACAGGGTCGCCATAAGTCAGCTGTGACTAGACAGCAAAATCACACGCAAACACACACACTCGTGTCCCATCATTGTGTCTAGCCTAAACTTTCCCCCGAAGCATGGTTTAGTGGTTAAGAGCAGGTGGACTCCTATCTGGAGAACCCAGTTTGATTTGGACTCTTAACTGGTGAACCTGATTTGTTTCTCCTCTCCTACATTCCTGCTGGGTGACCTTGACTGGTCACTGTTCTTCAGAACTGTCTCCACACCACCTATTTCACAAGGTTTTTGAAAGCCCCTTTGAGCAGCCCCAATCTTCCATAAAGGGCTCAGAAACCCCGCATGGAAGATCCTCCCCTCTGCTATCCAAACCCTTTGGGCGTGGATAACAGAGGTGAGGGTACAGCAGCCACTATGTTACATGTAAGGCTCAGAAACCCTGCATTGAAGCTCCTACATCTCTGATTTCCAAGCCCTTTGAGCTTGGATAGCAAAGGCTGGGGAAGAGCTCCCCCACTTGGCATATCTCAACCCCTGCAGATGTTGAGAAGTGCCAGAGGAGACAGTTCTCTCTAATTTCAAGTTTGGGGGTTTTAACCCAATTTTTTTTGTAAGTGCTGAATATAGCCAATGGATATTGGTTCTGTTGGGCTTTATCGAATTAAAAACAGTGATCAAGCCTAGTCTACTCATTACCTCAAGTTAGGATGTAACTCTGTATATATATATATATATACACACACATACATATATACACACACACACACACACACACACATATACATAGTAATTATTCATATTGTTAGTTAGGTAACTGTAATTTATTATATATTCAATTAGGAGAAAATGTGATAAAATTCCTTTAAGACTTTGAGTTTATTTATTTATTTATTTATTTATTTATTTATTGTTTAAACTTATATACCGCCCAATCCCCTAGGGGCTCTGGGCGGTGTCCAACATAAAACATAATTATAAATAAATTACTAAAACCTTTAAAACAGCGAATAACAGTAATAGAGGCGTCCGCCGCCCCACTTTAAAAATTCTCCCCAGGAGAGAGGGAGGACAGAATCCCATTAGATGATGGATCAAGATGACAAAACTAACTGGGGGGGGGCACCATTTCAGCGGCTGGTCCCTCCAAAGGCCCGGCAGAACAGCTCCGTTTTACAGGCCCTGCGGAACTCATTAAGGTCCCTTGGGTCGTGCTTTGGAGGAAGGGGTGTTCCACCAGGCAGGGGCCAAGGCAGTAAAAGGCTCTGGCCAGCGTGGAGAGCCAACACATAACATTGAGGGGCCAGGGACTACTAATAAGTGTAGCCTCCACTGACCCGAGGAGAGCCCGTGCAAGGGACTTATATGGGGGGTGATCTTGGTCCCGAAGATCCTGAGGGTCCCAGGCAGCGTAAGGCCTTGAAGGTCCAACATAATACCTTGAAGATGATCCGAGGAACTCCACTGGGAGCCAATGCAGCTGAAAGCAGCACAGGCTAGACTCTGATCGTGGGGTAGCGCTGCCTGTGAGTAGATCTTGTAGCTGCGTGCTGAACCAGCTTCAGTCTCCCGGATCAAAGCGCAAAGGGAAGGCCAGCGATAGAAGCGAGTTACAATAGTCTAATCTGGAGACTGACGGATTGCATGGATCGCAGTGGCTAGGTCCGGCTTGGGAGAGGAAAGGAGCCAGTCGTCGGGCCTGGCCCGGAGATGGAAGAAAGCAACGCGGGTTGTATCGACCACCTGGGAGGTCTCGGTAGAAAGAGACAAATCCAGGTGGACCCCCAGGCTGCGCCGCGGAGGGGGTCGGCGCCAATGTGCCCCCCTCCCACACACCGGTGACTGGAACATCCTATTCCCTCCCTGCATTGCCAAGCCGGAAGATCTCCGATCTTCCGATGGGTTCAGTTTTAACCACCTGCTCTGCCGCAACCAACCAATAACCCGCCTCCAAACAGTGCTGGAGAGCCATGAGGCGGTGACCGCTCCCCCCTCCATCAACAGAGATGATGAGCTGCGTGTCATCCAGTACTGGTGACAAAGTCAGCCCAAAACTCATTTACCAGCTGAGCAAGGAGTCGCATATAGATATTAAATAGCAGCCCGAGGGATAGTAGGGCCCCCTGGGTACACACGCCAATCAAGCGGGCACTTCCGGTAGGCCTGATCCCAGCACCTCACTTGCTGACTTCGACCCCGAAGGAAGCAGAGGCAATCCACTGAAGGACAGTGCCCCGGACCCCGGAGGCGGCCAGGCCCGGTGGGTCAAAAGGTCATGTGATCGACCACATCAAATGCTGCGGTAAAGATCTAACAATACCAACAGCGCCCGATCCGCCTTGGTCAAGCTGAATACGCAGTGTGTCTGTGGCAATGACGAGAACAGTCTCCGTCCCGTGCCCAGCACAGAAGCCGGACTGGAAGGGGTCGAAAGCCGATGCGTCATCCAGAAAGCCCTGAAGCTGCTCCAACACCACTCTCTCAATTACCTTCCCCAGAAGGCTTGAAAGATTCGAAACTGGGGCGGTGGTTGGCCAGATCTCTCGGATCTAGCGATGGTCTTTTTAAGAGTGGGTGGACCACTGCCTCCTTCAACCCATCCGGGAAGACTCCTTGCTCGAGGGAGCCATTGATGATACTCAACAGATGAAGTCGTAGCTCCGCCCTGCAGGTTTTTACAAGCCAGGAGGGCCGCGGATCCAGAGGACGGAGTGATAGGTCTAACAGCAGCCAAGGCCCTGTCAGCAGCAGCTTCGGAGAGCAGGGAGAACTGGGCCAAATGAGGGCCTGAAGGCGGCGAGGGAGCCTCCAGTTCACTGAAATGTAATAGCGTGGAGGGAAGATCCTGGCCGGAGGCGGCAGCGACCTTATCCATAAAAAAGCTCATAAAAGCCTCACAGCTAATGCTCAATTGTGAATTTGAGGACCTCTCCGATAGGGAGGTTAAGGAGCCGAATTATACGGAATAATTGTGCCGGGTGAGAGCTAGCGGATGCGCGAGAGGAGGAGAAGAAGGCTCTCTTCGCCCGGCTTCGCCATTAAGCCATCTCACTTAGGCTTTCATAAAGCGTCCTATAAGATGTTAGCGCAGCTTCGTCCGCGAGATTTCCTCCACACTCGCTCTAGGCGTCCTAAGCACCCGCACGTTTCATATAGGCGCAACTCGCACTCCTGTACCATAGGAAGCTGGCGCCGAGAACGGCAGGCGTAGAGGGGCGCCCGGGGGCAACAACCTTGATGGCATCGAAGAGCCAGGAATTGAGTCCTCCACCTGCTCATCGAGTGTGCCGGCGGGTTCAGGGTCCCATAGGGCATTCAGGAAACCAAGTGGATCCATAAGTCTCCGCGGGCGGGCATAAATCAGCCCGTCGCCTAGACAGGGGTGTTGTGGCGAGTCCATCCGGACCTTCAGGGCATAATGGTCGGACCATGGCACTCTGTCAATAGAGGATACAACCAAATTTACCCCCGATCCGAAGACCAAGTCCAGCGTATGCCCGGCCTCATGGGTGGGGCCAGAATTTACTAAGGAGAGGCCTAGCGTGGCCATGGATGACACCAGCTCCGAAGCCGCTGTACACGAGGCGGTGTCGACATGGATGTTGAAGTCACCCAAGACAATAAGTCTGGGGAACCGCAACACCCAGTCTGACACCACCTCCAGCAGCCGCGGCAGGCCGTCTCCCAGTGCGCTAGGCGACCGGTACACCAGAAGAACGGCCAGCCTCTCCAAGGCCAACCACTTTCCCGAGGCCCGGCGCGCATTTCCGTACCCGGTGATCTCGGGGACGAGGACCGCCCTGAAGGGAATAGATTCCGCGGATGATTAAAGCCACTTACTGGCCCTGTGTTCATGATTGGTGGAGGCACGCGAAACCTGGCGGCGTGACCTCGCACAAGGCGACGGTCTCACTGTCGCGCACCCAGGTTTCGGTGACACACACCAGGTCCGCCTGCTGGGCTCCAAGAAAATCCTGGAGCACTTTGGTCTTGTTATTAATGGACCTGGCGTTTATCAGCACCAAAGACGAAGCAGAGTATCCCTGGTCCCAACCACCGCCGTTCTTCGGGATAGGACGGAGGTCAGAAGGTGAACGAGCATAGCCATATCTCGTGCGCCTTCTATCATATGGCCGCCGCCTACCGCAGTATCTACCCCGTCCCATCAGCACAGGGATCCCTAGCCCCAAAGTTGGTGCCCCCATAGCTCTGTCCACCTCCCTCCACCCAGAGCCTGACTAAACCTCCCACAAAAAGTGGGCCCAGCTCTGCTAATAAATAAATAGTAATATTGGCCTAAACTAAGCCTAACTACAACCAGGCTGGGCAAACTCACTATAGCAGACTAACTACCCCACAGCTCAATACTAAAATACAATCAATACAATCTATAACAATTAAAAAAAAAAAAAACTACAACCCTCCCACTATATTACCCTCTCACTAGAGACCCAGAAAAAGCAATTGGGAGGATAACTGAAGGAGTTATAGTTCTAATTAGCCTCATTGTTGACTGTTGATAATTTGTGTTAAACCCATGAGGTCCATCCTGTTCACAACACTTTTATTGGTGGTTGGAAACTGCCCTGGAAAGGGAAGGGTGGAATAGAAATCCCATCATAAACAAATAAATAAATTACTCCAAAAGGTCTACCTTTTCTTTGCAAGCCACATGAGAACAAAGGTGAATTGTACCATTGCTGAGCCAACCAACACAGACTTACTCTGGCTGTAAAGGTTTCTGTCTGTCCGTCTGCCTGTCAACACAGACTTGTCTGTGAGAGACTGCTCAAATGCTGAGTTGATCTGGTTGACTGCTGAGTCTTTTTGACAGCAGATCTCAGCACATCCATAGGTTTGCCAGCCTATAACTTTGCTGGTTATAGACAGCATGGAACTGCCTGATCATATTGGATCTTGAAAGCTAAGCAGGGTCAGTACTTCCAAGCAAGATTCTGCAGAGGAAGAACATGGCAACCCACCTCTACTCAATCACTTGCCTTGAAAACCTGTTGTTGGGATCACCATGAGTCCATTGTAACAGGGTTTATGGGCAAACAGCTACTGCATATGGTGGATTATGCTGCAGGTATTTACATATATATGTATAGGTTTGTTTTTTCCCAATTCCACCTTAGCTACTAATACTAAAATTAAACACTAAAATTAAACAACATTCCTCCCCCTTGTTACAAGGAGACAGCAAGGTTTTTTACACTAATACTAAAAATAAAGGCTGCCTAAATGGAGACATTTCTTTAAATTTATTCCTTGCACAAGTTAATAATCTCAACTCAAATTCTGTTCTTTGTGTTGATACCTTATTTTTATCTGTGACTTTTTGGATATGAATTTGTTTAGTATCATCTGGATAACCAGGTTCGATTCTCCACTGCTCTATATGAGTGGTGGACTGCTATGTGGTGAACTTGGTTTGTTTCCCCACTCCTACACATGGGTCCTTCTGGTTGACACTGGGCTAGTCACAGTTCTTCAGAACTCTCTCAGAACCACCTTTCTCACAAGGTGACTGTTGTAGAGAGAGGAAAGGAAAAGGAATTTGTAAGGTGCTTTGAGACTCCCTAAGGTTTAGAAAAGTGAGATATAAATCCAAACTTTTCTTCATAATCAAATCCTCAGTTATAGAATCCAGTAAGTTATGTTTTGTAACAAAAGAATTTAAAGCACATGTTGGTAGGGAGGTGGGAGAGTATCTCAAAGAATTAACCTAAATGTACAAATAAAGAAATCTAAAATAAATGTACATATTATATTTGGAATCATAACATTAACAATTACCACATTTGTTGAAAGAATAAGCCATGACTGCGGATGGGAACTTCCAGATGGTGGGACCTGGAAATCTGTCAGAATTATTTGCTGATCTCCACACTGAAGAGATCAGTTCCCCTGGAGAAAATGGAAGCTTTGGAGAGTGGGCTGTCTGCCATTGTCCCCTGCTGAGGTCCCTCCTCAAACCCCACCCTCCTCAGACTAAGTCACCATATTGCCTAATCCAGGATTTGGCATCCCTAAATGCAACCGATTCCATGACATGAATGCTCCAGCAGAGCTACTTCCATTGGTCAGCATCAAATGCTCACCTAACACAGGGAACTATAAAGAAAAGATCTTGAGAAAATGTAAAGAAAGCATTGTTGACTGTTAATAAATTTGTGTTAAACCCTTGAGGTCCCTCCTGTTGTCCTTCACAACAGTTTTACTGAAGGTTGCAAACTGCCCTGAGCCTGAAAAAGGAAGGGTAAAATAGAAATCCCATCATAAATCAATCAATCAATCAATCCGAAAGGTCTACCCTTTCTTTGCAAGCCACATGAGTACGAAGGTTAACTGCACCACTGCTGAGCCAACCAACACAGACTAACTATGGTCGATTCTGCACTTGTGTTATCGACCTAAGTTCGAGCTGCGTTCGACCTAAGTGCTCCGCACAACCACTGGGATCGACGTGGTTTTGTACCAGCTTTGCCCCGTGTAACGGTCAAATTTCCGACTCCAGTTGGGAACTACTACTTTTTCAGGGAACCACGCTCGAACTCAGCTCCATTCCAGCAAAGTGCGGAATCTCTGGGGCCAGGAGTCCCCCATTCAGCCAATCACAGCTGAGTGTTTCGGGCATGCGTACAGCTGGCCAATCAAAAAACGCCACCTTCGTCCCTCCATTCCTGTGGTAGTTTTTTTTATAATGTGTGTGAGGATAGACGGAACATGGCCGTAGAACAGTAGCCAATCAGAACGGAGCGGCGAAGAGGCACAGGATGATTACACCCTCCAAGCTGGGATCAAGCTGGTTGCAGTGGGGAACAACAATGGCTTTGACCTAGGTTAGTACCCTTTTGAGGGAACTGGGTCGAACCTATTTTACTCGTGTGCGGAATCATCCTATGGCAGTAAAGGGTTCTGTCTGTTTGTTTGCCTGTCAACACAGGCTTGTCTGTGAGAGACTGCTCAAATGCCGGGTTGATCTGGTTGACTGCTGAGACTATTTGACAGCAGATCTCAGAACATCAATCGGGTTGCCAACCCACTTAGCTGGTTATAGGCAGCATGGAACTGCCTTATCTTATTGGATCTCAAAAGCTAAGCAAGGTCACTACTTGGAAGGGAGATTTCCAAGCAAGATTCTGCAGCGGAAGACCATGGCAACCAACCTCTGCTCAATCATTTGCCTTGAAAACCTGTTGTTGGGATCACCATGAGTCCATTGGGACCTGATTGCACTTTACACACACATTTGTAACAGGGTCTGTGTGCAAATGGTGGATTATTGCTCCAGGTATTTACGTATATATGTATAAGTTTGTTTTTTCCCACTAGAGACAGGTTAAGTCCCCATTTTTGAAACCAGTCCAGACCGCCAGTCTAGTCAGAATTGAAATGTCAAGGTAACTTCTGCATAACTCTTTGGACTATCAACCTAGGACTATCAACATCATTTAGTTTACTTGGATTAGATAAACTATCAACCTAGGACAGTGGTGGTGAACCTTTGGCACTCCAGATGTTATGGACTACAATTCCCATCAGCCCCTGCCAGCATGGCCAATTGTAGTCCATAACATCTGGAGTGCCAAAGGTTCGCCACCACGGACCTAGGACTATCAACATCATTTAGTTTACTTGGATTAGATAAATTAATCCTTAATCTTGTTTGTGTTCTCGTTGGCCTTCTGCCTGTTGCTCATATAATAGAGAAGCTGATAAGCCTCTGCTTCCTCCTGGCATGCATTGCTAACAACTCCTGTACAATAAATCTCCATATACACATCAATTCCTTATGTTTGCTGGGGAGACATACAAGACCTTTGCCTCAGATGCACCGTAAGATCTTTGTGCCTCCCAGACACACACCAGTTTATTTTTCTTGATGAGCACACCGCACGAGGATGAGTGGCTTTAGCTCCAACTTCCCCCTGGCTGACCACACTTTTCAGGTCTTCAGATGGTCACCTAGAATCACTTTTGGTCCCACTGTGAAACTCCCGTTTAGTCACGTAAAGAATATGATTCTCATGGAACTGACTCCATTCTACAGGCTGATGATGCAGAAACTGCAGGGGACCGGGAGTAAATGCACTTTTCTGTGTGTTCTGATGGCAAATAAAAAACATGACATTATAAAATAGGAA
Source organism: Sphaerodactylus townsendi (assembly GCF_021028975.2). Lineage (NCBI taxonomy): Eukaryota > Metazoa > Chordata > Lepidosauria > Squamata > Sphaerodactylidae > Sphaerodactylus > Sphaerodactylus townsendi. The sequence continues at coordinate 121,788,023 of NC_059430.1, forward strand.
CAATAATGTTTTTAGTACAAGTGTGATCTCATTGAAAAAACATAAACCTGAGGACACTGGCTCATTTTCATCTGACTTGTAGTTCGCTTACAGTATCTATGCAGATACATGAATCAGCTGCTTCCAATATGACACTGGCACCCAGTAAAGAATGAAATCCTGGGCCCATTTTGAACACAGGCAACGTAACATCCCTTGGAGAATGGAGAGGTCGTGACCTTGGAGGATGGGAGGTCGCAACCTGGGAGGATGGGAGGTCGCGACCTTTGAGGATGGGAAGTTGCCAGATTGGAAAATGGCAGGTCGCAACCTCGAAGGATGGGAGGTCACGACCTTGAAGGATGGGAGGTCATGAAGTTCTTCACATTTAAAAAGTCATTGATTTTAAGTTATTTGCTAGCAGGCGGGGAACAGACCTCCTCAGTGTCACGGTAACATTTGCCTGCAGCCATGAGCATGCAAAAGGTGCCACTGACTTGCACTGTTTATTATCTCACTTGAAGCTCTTCAACAAATTAAGCTCATGGCCATTAAGCTGTAAGGCAATTGCCTTAGGATAATAGAACAGTAAAATAATAAAATCAAGTAGTAGAGTTATAACATAGTGCAATTAGTCAGAATAATGTAAAACTCTGCCTTTCTACCTAAATAGGGTTCCCGAGGCAGCTAACATCCAAACATTTCAACATAAAAAATGTTTAAAATTTTAAAAAGTTTTTATATTGTTTGTCCAGTGCTTTTGTTGAAAGTATTCAGCAACCCTAAACTCAAGAAATCATGCAATGTATTTACTCCAAGTTCCCTCAGCCTCAGAGCAGGAAGTTGAGCAACTGAATATAAAAGCAGGCTTGGGCAGTTTCCGCACGGCCACGCTGGGGGGTGCGTCGGCGTATACAACGCCGACACCCCCCTGGGACCGTTCACACGAACAGTCCCGGTAAAGGCAGGGATGGCGACCTTCCGGCGCGTCACCCAGGCCAGGGGACACACCCCCTGCCCTGCGTGACCGCTCTGGAGTCGCAGGACAGGAGGTGCATGTCCCCAGGCCTGGGCGACATGCCGGAAGGTCTCAGGGAAGGTACGTCGATTGGGAAAGGGGGGGATGGCGCCTTCCCTGCCTTAACTAGTCACCACCCTACCACCCCTCCTGTCCATTCTGTTACAGGTCAGTTACTTAGAAATACAATGTAAAGCAAAGCATTCTCATAGCTACCAATCCAAGGATCCAGAAAACGTGGTAAGACAGGATTTTCCTCCAGCCTTGTGAGTCTATCAGCCATCCGAACTATTTGGTCAGGCGCAATCATTGCCTACATAGTAGTAACGGCTAAAATATTTTATGTGTGCGTGAATGTTGTGAATTTTCAACGTTGTTTTAATGTATTTTAATATTTTAATGTCTCAGTTATTGGATAAATGCCCCTTTTTACTAACTCTGTAATTTATAATGCAAATAAAGGCTTTGGAATTGGATTATTTAGTACACATTTGTATCCCTGATCCACCTAATGTAATTACTGTTCTGCAGTTGAAATTAGGTTGGGTAAAGCATGACAGCCAATTTTTTGGGTGTGAACTGGCCTGTCTAGTTGCTCATGTGGTTCATGCGCTTTTCAAAAGGCAGAAATTCTTCACATGTTGCACGGAAACAAAATTACAGAAGGGAAACAGCAGTCAATATAGTTCTGTTTGGCATGGAGACGTTAAAGCAAATGGCTAGTGTTTGATAAACACCCCACTCTTACTGTCAATAGACAGCTTTAGACAATCTCTTGACCAAATTTCACCCATGTGCAATAGTGGCACAATTAGAAAAGTAGCTATCGGGGTTTTTTTTATGAAGATGATTAAAAGCACATCACCCAGGTGTCATCTCACTCATGAACACCTGCAGTCCATCCTGAGAATCTCCACAACACAGAACCTAACCCCAAACTTAAACGAACTTGTTGCCAAGAAAAGATGGCAAGCATCAGGCTCTGACAAAATGGCATAAGAACAAAGATGTCACTTTTACTGTAACGTGTAACTTTTACTGTAAAACACCATTTTTATGGAGAGCAAACTAGTTTAAGTTTATTTTGGAATGATATCCTGTGTTTCAATGTATATTAATGTTCAAAAAACGTTTTGTTTCAGTCTGTTCAATAAATGTTTATCCTGTTCGGCCCGCGACCTGAAGTGTGCTTTGACTTTTGCGCCCCCCCCCCCCCCGCAATTGAGTTTGACACCCCTGTCCTAGGAGGAAAGGATCTGACAGTTCCTTTTAGTGTTCTGGGAAATTAAGGAGTACTGTGCAGAACCAAGAAGGTCCATTTTTCCCTGTAAGAAGCCCCCTCTCTGAGTAGTTCAATATCTCTGGACACCACTCTATCTATGATATTGCTGCACAACACGTGGTTCTTCCAAAGCTCAGTTCTTTTCATTGGACTATTCCACCCTAAGCACAGGTGACTACAACCCTTACTTCTCCAGTTCCCTCATCTATTCCTCCCTCACAACTGCTTATATCCTAGGACTATATTTGTGTGCTCTGCTGCTTTGATTTTTATTGTGTGCTCATGTACCCCCATTATCCCTTAACAAAAATAGTTAAACTACATTCACTCTCCTGTGAGTTTCTTACAAATGCTGACTTCCATATCAATCAAGGTCAAGGTCTCAATCAATCAAGGTCTGAAGTTGCTTGAACTCTAGCTAAGCCAAGAGTCTGTTCTCTCAACGATCCCCCCCTCTAAAAGGGAGAGACTTTCCACCACTTCAAATAGCAAGGCCAGTTTCTTGACAGCCGTGATCTAAACAGGGTCCCAACAAGCTCTAGCTTGCCAACTGGTAGAAGAAGAAAAATGTCATGTCTGTTATACAGGGCCCAGTTGGATGTTATTTACCTCCATGCCACAAAATTTTTACCTACCCTTGTTAATCAATAACCTTGTGCTATTTCAGATGTGTTAGTTATTTAATAAATTCATATGAAATTAGAAAGCAGCAAGAATGCTATCTGAAATCATACCAAAGTCCTAGGAGGAGGGGATCTGAAGCTCCCTGTAATGAAAAATATTGTTGTAATTCCAAATTAGCAGCAGTCTGTGACTGGAAGGCTTAAGTCACATCCAGCTGAAGGAAAGATAAATATTTTGAATCTCAATGCTGGATTCAGCAGCTGCTGGAAGTAAAGGACTTTGCAAGGTCTCCTGCCTCAGGGACAGAGGGGGACTGATCAGTAAGTCAGGTAGCTAGAGGGGTTAAGACACTGGACACCTTTTCTCTACTGCTCTGACACTATCCCTTTGATGTGTAGATTGCTGTTCTCAGGGAACTTTCTTCCTTGATGCTTCTCCTCTGCTTTCCACCTTTCCTTCTACTCCTCCTCCTTGCACCAGGCACACGGGGAGATGCATCCTGCTAGTGAGACTAGAATAGAGAACCCCTCTCTCTACTTTTCTATCCAGAATGGAGTTCACTAATAAAGAATTCTCTTATTAGTTAGAAAATATGGTTTGGCTTCAAGATTCTTTTGTTTTCAGCACACACACTTGCCTGGGTAAGCTGTTCTGCGCTTTGCCTCTGTGCACTCTGTTGCAATGAAAAGGTAGCTCTTACCACAGAGAAATACCAGCAGCAGCTACTGACAACTTGGAGAAGTCTGATAACAAGAGAGATTTGCTGACTGAGTTTAGCCAAGGGTTCCTTTAGAAACCAGAGAATCAGTGACCACTAGTTGTTTGATTGGGTGGACTTTTCCCACTGGCTCCTACCAACAGTCTCTTACCTTCTCTGCTTGTACTTGACAAGATGCTGAAGTCTCACTGAACAATTAAAGAGAAAATAAATATGTTTATTATAAGTTTACAGCCAATATTTTACTGTGACCCACCCAAAAACAAGGAGGTGATTTCCCACAAGTAGCATGTTTATCAGCTGCTGAATTTATCTTCCGTGTCTAGTAGATTCTACTTCCCATATCTGACTGAGAGTGGGAGACCCATGACAAAGGTGTAACGAAAACCATTTGCTTCTTTGAAAAGAAAAGAATAACAGGGTGCCTGCTGGCCATATTGATAGCTTGCTATAATAATTGCAAGTAACTATGAAAGTTCTCTGACCATTACCTTGCTTTTGAACATGCCTTTCTGTGAGTCTTGCTGTCTCCTGCCCTCAACTTAAGTATGAAATATTTCACTTTTTTACTATTAGACCTTCCAAGCACATGAAAGGGAATTGTGTCTATTCTTCTGTTGAAAGATGAAAAGGCTGCAATACCCACACAGAAGTGCGCTATCAGGAGAAACTTGCTTACCCTTTACAGTCAAGTGCTGCTTGGAGAAGCTGTTGGTGGTGAGCTGATGGTCAGGATTCCTTCCTTCTCTGCTCCTGGAAATTCTCTGGTGTCCTGAGGAAAGCCTGAATTTGAATGGCAATGAAAGCAAAAGCAAGCCTGTTTTTATAGAGTTTGGTTACTCAACTTCCTGCTATGAGGGTGGGGGAACTTGGAGTAAATAAATCACATGATTTTGTGAGTTTAGGGTTGCTGATTTTTTTCCTCAAAACCACTGGACAAACAATATAAAACCTTTTTAATTTTAAATGTTTTTTTATGTTGAAATGTTTGGATGTTAGCTGCCTCAGAAGTCTTATTTAGGTAGAAAGGCAGAGTTTTACATAAATAGAAATAAATTCCCATTCAAAATGGCAAGCTAACTCAACATCCACACCAAATACTGGCATAACTAGGTCTTGAGAACAGGACCCAAAAAAATCTGCTACTTTCCTCATCTCGGTTTTTGTTTGGTTTTTTTTTTTCTTTTTTTTCTGGCCCAATGAAGGGTTCTGGTGAACTTGAAAAGTCGAACATAGTTTTGGGACACTTTAGCTGATCAAATAAAAAGATCTTCCATTATTTTTTTTTAATTTGGCTTTTGTGCAGGTCAGCATGCCTGGTGGCTGCTGTAGACCAAAGTGTAGCCCTGCCTGGACAGAGGACAGAATTGTCTGGCATGGACTGTGTTTCTGGAGGGCCCACATTATGTGCAGAAGTGCTGTTTTGGATGAAGCATTGCACACACCCCTCCTGGTCCTTGAGGTGGTATGAGGAATAGGTATTTCACAATTCTCTGTTGTGTTTGCAGAAGGAGCATGCCTGTCTCCCATGACTACAGCTACTTGCTTCGGCACAGACAACAGTAGGACAGTTGACATTATAGTATGTTGGTGCAGCTGCATTGGTTAACAGTTGTTTTACATTTGCAATGGACTCTAGCTGATTTGAATCCTAATGCCAGGTTACACTGGACTTTAGCAGGTCATTCAAAGGTTGTAGAACTGTTAGCAAGTTTGGGAAGAATCTGCCTAGGGAATGCATCATGCCTAAAAGATATTAAAATTCTGTAGTGTTAGTAGGAGGATCCATTTCTAGAATCACTTCTATTTTCTTCAAGTCATGTTCAATACCATGTTCAGCAATTGGTGTCCTAGATAGGTGAGAGATTTCTGGAGAAGGAGACATGTAGCCTTTTTCAGCTGTATACCTTCCTTCTGAAGGTGTGAAGGACCTTGTTTAGCCAAACATTATGCTTTTCTTCTCTAAAGCCATATACCAAGATGTCATCCATGTAAACAGATATGCCTCCTAGGTGCTGAATAGGTGAGTCATCTCTCTCTGAAATAACGCTGGAGCACTGGAAATTCCAAATGGCAATCTGTGGATAAAGATATCAGCCAAAAGGAGTGATGAAAATAGTTGGTTTTGCACTTTCAGGATCCAAATAAATCTGCCAAAATTCACTTGGCACATACAGCAGTGAAAATATACAAGCACCAGCTAATCTTGGAAAGATGTTGTCAATGGTTGGAAGCATAAAGTGTTCATTCTTGACAGCTTTTTTCAGTTGCATTAAGTTTAAACAGATATGCACAGATAATACACAGATAAGATACACCTCTGGGCCCATCGAGGATGGCGGCCAATCCTTCAGCCAATATTGTCCCCCCTGAATGGGGTGTGTGTGTCAGAGTGTTTTCCAAGCTTGAAACTAACACCATTGTAGGAGAAGGATACTCTCACAACTCAACTGAGCATTTGTGAGTGTGGAAATGGGGCATGGTTTTCCTATATTCGATGTGTTCACCTGATGGTCAGCTATGAGGATTCAGTGAGGAGCTGGTCTGTCTCATCAAACTTATGGGCTCTGCCGGTGCTAGGCCTGCCTAGTTATCATCCATGTTAAGCATTTCAAGCTCTTAACAAGAGTTGTGATACCTTCTAGTCACTGCCTGGCCACAGCTTCCAAGTTTGTGTGTTCTGTCTTTTGACAGAAGGGGACACCCATCTGCTTGATTGGAGCTTGGTTTGCCAACACTCCACGACTTCCATTGTCTTCCAGTCTCTGGAACCAGCAGAGAGGAGTAGCAGCAGTGGAGAAGAAGACTTGGCCAGGAAGAGCAGAGTGACCTGCTGGTGTTCATTTTGGAGGGCTTTTCTCAAAGCCACAGCTTTTAAAACAGTGTATTTTAACAGGGATTATCTCTTTTTCTCCTTGTAAGGCTCCTGTGAGCTAAGGCTGCTGAATCTGGAAGGCGGGGCTTAACAGGGGTTAACAGAGTTCATCTCTTGTTCCTCTTTGTCCTGGGCTCCTGAGAGGTGGGGCTTTAGTTCAGTCTCTGGAACAAGAGAGGTGGGGCTTTAGTTCAGTCTCTCTTTTTGTTTTTTAAATTAATAAGGACATATTTGACAGATAGTACGTGCAGATAGCTCCAGGGGGGCACTGACTAAAAGCTTAATAGTTAAATATCTAAACAAATCAGATATGAAGGTAGAAAGCCAGCAGGGGGATGGGGGCTTTCCAGTGTTTTGCACTGAGTGTCACATGTATGACTATCTGCCACTAGGACAGAAGTCATGGGTGTGCCCTCGCTGCAATGAGCTCCTGGCACTCAAGGAACGTGTGCGTTCTCTTGAAGCCAAGGTGGTAGACCTGGAGAAGCTGAAAGAGGCAGAGAGGGTGACAGACAAGGCTTTCAGGGACCTAACAGCTGGGTCCCACTCCCAAGGTGACATCTCTTCAGATGTCATGGAGAATGAAGGTCTGGGGGACGGAGGGTGCCAGTCTGAGGTGGGGGAAGATGCTCCCTTAGATGGGATCCCTTCCTTAGCTGGTGATCAGCTATCCTCTCGCACTGAGGATACCCCTCAGGGAGGTGGGGGCTCCTCGTAGTGGGTGATTCGATCATTAGAAATGTAGAGAGTTGGGTTTGTGAGAGGTGTAATGACCGCATGGTGACTTGCCTACCTGGTGCGAAGGTTGCGGATGTCACGCTTCGTCTAGATAGGCTTTTAGACAGTGCTGGGGTGGAGTCAGCAGTTGTGGTCCACATTGGCACCAACGACATTGGGAAATGTAGCCGGGAGGTTCTGGAAGCTAAATTTAGGCTGCTAGGAAACAGGTTGAAGTCCAGGACCCCCAAGGTGGCATTCTCAGAAATGCTACCCGTTCCACACGCTGGGCGAGCTAGGCAAGTGGAGATACAGGGTCTCAATGCGTGGATGAGAAGGTGGTGTAAGGCAGAGGGTTTCAGATTTGTCAGGAACTGGGGAACCTTTTGGGACAAGGCAGGCCTGTACAAACGGGACGGGCTTCATCTTAACCAAAGAGGAACCAGGCTGCTGGCGCTCAACATTAAAAAAGGTGGCAGAACAGCTTTTAAACTGATCACTGGGGGAAGCCGACAGGAGCTGAGGTGACTTCGGTTCGGAATACAGTATCTATGGGGATGCAGACAGAGAGGGAGGTTTTTCTAAATCAACCACATACAAGCGAGGAACATAGCAATGTGCATGTGACAAGGGATAGTGTCTACAAAAGACTTGAGGGTAAAGCACATAAATCCCAGGTTAAGGACAGAGACAGGGTATACAGGTGTCTCTATGCTAATAGTAGAAGCATTCGACCTAAAATGGGGGAGCTGGAGTACAGAGTTTTTGAAGGAGGACTTTGATATAGTGGGCATTACAGAGACATGGTGGAATGAGGAGAACCAGTGGGATGCTGTTATACCAGGCTACAGGCTCTATAGGAAGGATAGGACAGGGCGCATTGGGGTGGAGTTGCCCTTTACATCAAAGAGAGCATAGTATCACATAAAATAGACAATGCAAGGGGAGCTGGTTCCCCTACAGAATCACTGTGGATATCAATACCAGGTGTGAAGGACAGTTTAATATTAGGAATATATTATCGTCCCCCTGACCAAAGTGCACAAGAGGATTCTGAGATGGAAAAAGAAATTAGAGAGGCCAACAAAAACAAAAATGTAGTGTTAATGGGTGATTTTAACTATCCCCATATAAACTGGAAAAATGCATGTTCAGGTCATAGTAAGGAGAGAGCATTCCTGGATATGCTAAATGACTGTGGCTTAGAGCAGATGGTTGTGGAACGAACCAGGGGAGAGGTGATCCTAGATCTTATTCTATGTGGGACCCAGGACCTGGTGCAGGAAGTCAGTGTTGTTGAGCCGATAGGGAACAGCGACCACAATGCTGTCAGATTCAGTATCTCAGCATGCGAACAAGTGGAAACTACTAATGTAGTTACATTTGCCTTCAGAAAGGGAAATTTCTCAAAGATGAGGGGGATAGTGTGCAGGAAGCTCAAAGGGAAAATCAAGAGAGTCAAAACTGTCCAGGATGCTTGGAGGTTATTTAAAAACACAGTAATAAAAGCTCAGCTGGAATGTGTTCCACAGGTTAGAAAAGGCAGCACCCAGTCCAAAAGAAAGCCACCATGGTTAACAAGAGAGGTTGAGGAAATTATCAGAAAAAAGAAAATGTCTTTTAGAAAATAGAAGTCCAGTTTGACTGATGAAGAATATGAGAGGGAACACAAATGGTGGCAAAAGAGAAGCAAGTTAGCTGTAAGAGAGGCAAAAAAGGAGGATGAGGAACGCATGGCTGCGAACATCAAGACCAGCAACAAACAGTTCTTCAAGTACATCAAAAGCAGGAAGCCAGCAAGGGAAGCGGTAGGCCCGTTAGATTACAAAGGAACAAAGGGTGTGCTAAAAGATGGCAGGGAGATTGCAGAGAAGCTGAATGAATTCTTTGCATTTGTCTTCACCCAAGAGGAGGTGAGGAAAATTCCTGCACCTGAACCAAGCTTCTTAGGAGGCGAATCCGAGGAACTAGTGAAGATAGTGGTAGACAAGGAAGAAGTTCTGGCAGCCATTGATAAACTAAATGTTACCAAATCCCCTGGCCCAGATTGCATTCACCCAAGATTTCTTAAAGAGCTCAAGCATGAAATTGCTGATCTTCCCACTTTAATATGCAACTTATCCCTGAAATCAGGCTCCATCCCTGAAGACTGGAAGATGGCCAATGTCACACCAATCTTTAAGAAAGGATCTAGGGGGGACCCGGGAAATTACAGGCCAGTCAGTTTGACATCTGTTCCTGGTAAATTAGTAGAATCTATCATTAAAGATAAAATTATAAAACATGTAGAAAAGCAAGACCTGCTGAGAAAGAGTCAGCATGGCTTTTGCAGAGGCAAATCCTGTCTTACAAACTTACTAGAGTTCTTTGAGGGTGTAAACAGACATGTGGACAGGGGTGAACCGGTGGACATTGTCTACTTGGATTTCCAAAAGGCTTTTGACAAAGTTCCTCACCACAGACTGTTGAGAAAACTCAGCAATGAAGGAATAAGAGGGGAAGTCCTCCTATGGATTAAAAACTGGTTGAGAAACAGGAAACAAAGAGTGGGTGTAAATGGGAAGTTCTCACAATGGAGAGATGTCGGGAGTGGTGTCCCCCAAGGATCTGTTTTGGGACCAGTGCTTTTTAACCTAAATGACCCGGAAGTAGGGGTGGGTAGCGTGGTGGCCAAGTTTGCAGATGATACCAAATTATGTAGGGTGGTGAGAACCACAGAGGATTGCGAAGAGCTCCGAGCGGACCTTGATAAATTAGGTGAGTGGGCTAAGAAATGGCAAATGCAGTTCAATGTAGCAAAATGCAAAGTGATGCACATAGGGGCAAAAAATCCAAACTTCACATACACGCTACAGGGGTCAGTGCTATCAGTCACAGACCAGGTAAGGGATTTGGGCGTCTTAGTTGATAGTTCCATGGGAATGTCAACCCAATGCATGGCAGCTGTGAAAAATGCAAACTCTATGCTGGGGATCATTAGGAAAGGAATTGATAATAAAACTGCAAAGATTGTCATGCCCTTATATAAAGCAGTGGTGCGACCGCACTTGGAGTACTGTGTCCAGTTCTGGTCACCGCATCTCAAAAAGGATATTGAGGAGATATAAAAAGTTCAGAGAAGGGCAACAAGGATGATTGAGGGACTGGAGCACCTTCCCTAAGAGGAGAGGCTGCAGCGTTTGGGACTCTTTAGTTTGGAGAGGAGACGGCTGAGGGGGGATATGATTGAAGTCTATAAAATTATGCATGGGGTAGAAAATGTTGGACAGAGAGAAATTTTTTCTCTCTTTCTCCTAGCTCAATACCAGGGAACCAGGGGGCATTCATTGAAAATGCTGGGGAAGAATTAGGACTAATAGAAAGGGGAAACACTTCTTCCACTTGCAGCGTGCAGGATTTGGTGTTTGGAATATGCCGCCAACAGAGGAGGTGGTGATGGCCACTCACCTGGATAGCTTTAAAAGGGGCTTGGACAGATTTATGGAGGAGAAGTCAATCTATGGCTACCAATCTTGATCCTCCTTGATCTGAGATTGCAAATGCCTTAGCAGACCAGGTGCTCAGGAGCAGCAGCAGCAGAAGGCCATTGCTTTCACATCCTGCAGGTGAGCTCCCAAAGGCACCTGGTGGGCCACTGCGAGTAGCAGAGAGCTGGACTAGATGGACTCTGGTCTGATCCAGCTGGCTTGTTCTTATGTTCTTATGTTCTTATTAGCTCACTTGACGCTCTTCAACAAATTAAGCTCCTGGCAATTAAGCTGCAAGGCAATTGCCTTAGGATACTAGAACAGTAAAATAATAAAATCAAGTAGTAGCATAATAAAATAGTGCAATTACTCAGAGTAACGTGAAACTCTGCCTTTCTACCTAAATAGGGTCCCTGATGCAGCTAACATCCAAACATATCAACATAAAAAACATTTAAAATTAAAAAGTTTTTACTGGTATATGGTTTGTCCAGTGGTTTTGTCGAAAGTATTTAGCAGCCCTAAACTCAAGAAATCGTGTAATTTATTAACTCCCAAGTTCTCTCACCCTCATAGCAGGAAATTGAGCAATTGAATATAAAAGCAGGCTAGCATTCACTTCCATTGGCAGTCAGAATTCAGGCTTTCCTCAGGACACCAGAGAATTTCCAGGAGCAGAGAACAGCTCAAAACCAACAGCTTCTCAAAGCAGCACTTGACTGTAAAGGGTAAGCAAGTTTCTCCTGATAGCAAATTTCTCTGTGGGTCTTGCAGCAGTGGCGTAGTGGCTAAGAGCAGGTGCACTCTGATCTGGAGGAACTGGGTTTGATTCCCCGCTCTGCCGCCTGAGCTGTGGAGGCTTATCTGGGGAATTCAGATTAGCCTGTGCACTCCCACACACGCCAGCTGGGTGACCTTGGGCTAGTCACAGCTTCTGCTCTCTCAGCCCCACCTACCTCACAGGGTGTTTGTTGTGAGGGGGGAAGGGCAAGGAGATTGTAAGCCCCTTTGAGTCTCCTGCAGGAGAGAAAGGGGGGATATACATCCAAACTCCTCCTCCTCCTCCTCTTCTTCTTCTTCTTTCAACAGAAGAATAGACACAGCAAGTCCTTTCATTTGCTTGGAAGCTCTGGTAGTAAAAAAGTGAAATATTTAAACAGAGGCCCACTTCATACTCGAGTTGAGGGGCAGGAGGCAGCAAGAATCACAGGAAGGCATGTTCAGTAGCAAGGTAAAAGTCAGAGAACTTTCATAGTTAACTTGCAATTATTATAGCAAGCTATCGACATGGCCAACAGGCACCCTGTTATTATTTTCTTTGCAAAGAAGCAAATGGTTTTAGTTACACCGTTGTCAGAGGTCCCTCGTTCTCAGTCAGGTATCGGAAGTAGGAACTGTTTTACGTGCAGCTAGGGTTGCCAACTCCCTCTGCAGAAAACATCTCCTCTGGAGCATGGGCTCTAAAACATTGTACCCTGCTGAGGTCCCTCCACAGAATCTTTTCTCCCCTCAAAATTCAGGATTTTCACAACCCAGAGTTGCCCCCCACTCAATGCAGACCAGGGAGATAGCCAGAGAGATTCCACTTCATTGCAACCTTTGCATTTTTCCCCTCCCTGCACGTTACAGCACATGTTTTCTTCACAATTCATTTCTCTGCATCCCAATTTTTTTCTGTTTCCAGTTTCTTTCCTCACCACCATGGCTTTTCTTTACCTTCATCTGCCAGCTAACCCTGATTTCCTTGCCATGCAGGTCTTTGGGCGCCTTATGCAACCCATTTTCAATAGGCAACTTTCACTTTTGTTGGCACCCTGGATTTCCCTTCTCCCTTAACTTCCTCTTCTTCATGTTTACTCCTTCAGACCAATTTTATAAGTCAGGAGGGCAGGCAGACCTACTATAAAGACTTTTCAAGGGAATAGGTTCAACTTTTAAACCATTTCCCAGAAGTAATATACTATGCTTCATTATTGGCAGCCAGGGCTGAGGGAGTTCTGTGCATGGAACTGGAACATTTTAACTAATGTTCTTACTATTAAAAGCAGCAACCGAATCAACGGGTGCAGCCATTGCTGCTGGGGTGAGCCAAGGAGGCAAAATAGCCTTGCAAAGCATAGCCGGACGGCATGCTGCAAATGGGGTGCAATGATTGGCTCCAGGCCGGTAAAGGCGGGAGGAGCCGGAATATATAAAGGGCACCACACCCAGCGCTCGCCCTTCTCGGCGGCGAGACTCAGAAAGGCGTGGCCCACCCACCCTCCCTATAGGTAAGGGGTTGTTGTTTGGCCTTTTTATTGTCGCAGCCCTGGCGGGTTGGCAATGGGAGTCACAACATCTGGGGAGAAAAACGAGCCATCCGGCAGGTTTTCCCAGGCTTGTGCCCTGCGGAAGGGCCGGGGGTGGAGCGGGCAGGCCGGTAGGCTGGGCCGCTGCCCGACACCCCAGGGAGTGGGGAGGGTCAGGCCGGTAGGCGGCCATGGGCTTAGCCGGTGCCCGACACCCCAGTAAGCATGGAGAGGATGGCGGGCCGGTGGGCGGCCATGGGCTTAGCCGGTGCCCGCCTCCTCAGCAGGAGCAGGAAGGGTGGAAGCCGGAGTGTTACCTCTGGGGCTCCCCTTCCCGCTAGTGGCCCCAATGGAGATTGGGGAATGTTGATGTTGCGACCCGTTTGCTGCCCCAGCTTCTCTGTATATAGTTGATGTTAATCATGTTTATATATATTAATAAATTGGGCTGCGGCCCAATCCGTTTTCCAGCCTGTCGTAGTCGTGTCATTATTTTGGCGGAGAAGGGTCTCACCATCTGCACGCAATTGCTTTTCTTGAAACCCACTTTCGTCTTTGAAAGGCTTATTCACAGCAATGCATATTTCTGTTCAGGCTCGATGAGGAAATATTATTTATAACTGGCACAGAAGATAAATGCAGCAGCTGATAAATATGCCTCTTGTGGGAAATCACCACCTTGTTCCTGGGTGGGCCACAGTGGTATATTGGCTGTAAACTTACAATAAAGATATTTATTTTCTCTTTCATTTTCTAGTGAGACTTCAGCATCTTGTCAAGTACAAACAAAGAAGACAGGAGAGTGTCGGTAGGAACCAGTGGGGAAAGTCCACCCAATCAAACAACTAGTAGTCACTGACCCTCTGGTTTCTAAAGGAACCCTTGGCTAAACTCAGTCAGCAAATCACTCTTGTTATCAGACTTCTTCAGTTTGTCAGCAGCTGTTGTTTGTATTTCTCTTCGGTAAGAGCTACCTTTTCATTGCAACAGAGTGCACAGGAGCAAAGCACAGCACAACTTACCCAGGCATGTGTGTGTGTGCTGAAAACAAATGAAGCTTGGAGCCAATCCATATTTTCCAACTAATAAGAGAATTCTTTATTAGTGAACTCCATCCTGGATAGAAAAGTGGAGAGAGAGGTTCTCTATTCTAATCTAGCTTGCAGGATGCATATCTCTGCATGCCTGGTGCAAGAAGGAGGAGGAGAAAGAAAGGTGGAAAGCAGAGGAGAAGCAGCAAGGAAGTTCCCTGACAGCAGCAATCTACACCAAAGGGATAGTGTCAGAGCAGTAGAGAAAAGGTGCCCAGTGTCTTGACCCCTCCAGCTACCTGACTTACTGATCAGTCCCCTTCTGTCCCTGAGGCAGGAGACTGTGGTCGTTTCCCCACTTACCTCGACCACCCTGTGCTGCGCGCTACTCTCAGTGCGCGTCATTTCTGGTGCGCTCCCGGGCTTCCCCACGACCCCGCACTCTGCCTGGGGTCATCAAAAGGCGCCGTTTTGAGGAGCGCCAGGAATGATGCGCGCTGAGGGGGCGTGACAGCAGCAGCGTCGGGGCGGCTGCGTTGTCGCCGCCCCTGTAGTGGGGAGTGCTGGGGGACCCCGCACTACTTGGCAGCAGTAGTGTGCAGCAGACGGTAAGTGGGAAAACGACCTGGGCAAAGTCCTGCACTTCCAACAGCTGCTGAATCCAGCACTGAGATTCAAGATATTTACCTTTTCTTCAGCTGGATGTGACTTAAGCCTTCCAATTTTCAGATTGCTGCTAATTTGGAAGTATAACAATATTTTTATTTACAGGGAGTTGTCAGATCTCCTCCTAGGACTTCAGTATGATTTCAAATAGAATTCTTGCTGTTTTCTAATTGCATATGAATTTATTAAATAACAATACATCTTAAATAGCACAAGGTTATTGATTAACAAGGGTAGGTAAAAAAATTGTGGCATGGAGGTAAATAACATCCAGTTGGACCCTGTTTAACAAACAGGACTTTTTTCTCCTACCAGTTGGCAACCTAGAGTTTATTGGGGCCCTGTTTGGATCCAGGCTGTCAAAAGACTGACCTTGTTATTTGAAGTGGTGGAAATTCTCTCCCTTTTAGAGTGGGGAATCATTGAGAGAACAGACTCTTGACTTAGCTAGAGTTCAAGCAACTTCAGACACTGATTGATTGAGACCTTGACCTTAATTGATATGGAAGTCAGCTTTTGCAAGAAACTCACAGGAGAGTGAATAAAGTTTCACAATTTTTGTTAAGGGATAATAAGGGTACATAAGCACACAATAAAAATGAAAGCAGCAGATCACACAAATATAGTCCTAGGACATAAGCTGTTGCGAGTGTAAAGGTCTGTTACAACAATCAAGACTCAGGAAAGTTTCAAGAGCTTTATTGGAACTGTGTCAGCCCGAGATTCAGAAAGCCAAAGCTAAAACTTTGCTCTCTGAACCCTAGTATATATCTGTACGTCGCAACACTGCTCAACCCATTAATTCCCTCCTCCCTCGCATTCCCAAAACATCATCATGAAAAAGATGGTAAGAACAGAGACATTGTTGTGAGACAGGTGATTCCCCCCTTTGGGAAGTTGCAGATAAGGAGAGAAGAGAATGTAAAGCACTATTCACTAGTGGCCTTGGTGTGGACGTGCGAGTTGCCAGGCTGAGTATGGCGCAGGCCTGACAGTGAGGGGATACGTCTGGAATAGATGAGGGAACTGGAGAAGTAACGGTTGTAGTCACCTGTGCTTGGAGTGGAATGGTCCAATCAAGAGAACTGAGCTTTGGAAGAATAACATGTTGTGGAGCAATATCACAGATAGAGTGGGGTCCAGAGATACTGAACTACTCAGAGAGGGGGCTTCTTACAGGGAAAAATGGACCTTCAGGGTTATGCACCATGATCCTTAATCTCCCAGAACAAAGAGAGTTCCTGCTTTTCTGGAGAAAGATAAGAGACAGACATGGTTGGGTTGTTGATCTAATGGGTTGAGCCATCAGCCTGATGTTACAGGCTTGGGAGTGTCTCCAAGGGGGACGTTAGCTGATAGAATCACAGCTTCAAAACAATGAAAGTGCAAGTGGGGTGGTTGTTAAAGGTATTAGAGGAAGAAACATTTGTTAGTACAATACCGGGCAGGCAAGCACATTAACACATCCATTGTCTTCACCGGGGTGGAGATGGGAACTCCTTCCAGGGCAAGATCTTTGTTTCCACTTAATCCTGTCAGAAAGGCTGTGAGGGAAGCATTATGCAAGGCTGGTTTGGAGGGAGACAATCCCATACATAATTCTTTCACCTTATGGGTGCACTGAACCAATGCAAGGAATGGGCTTGCTATTTTGTCACTGTACTGCTAGGCACCCCAAGGGTTGGCTGAGGTGGGTAGAAAGCCACTGTCTTTTACTCGGTCTGGCAACAGCCTTGTCTAGCTTGTTTGTTGGCTTTTCAAACTTTGGTTCAAGCTTTTTCAGCCTAGTTGCTAAAGGCTTCTCTTGGGGAAATTGAGGTCAAAATGACCTGTTCTTTCACAAGAGATAAAAGATGAACCAGGTACAGGAGCAAGTGAGATAATGGAATTGGGAACTTGAAGGCCTGTAAACCAGCGACCCCTTCCACACATGCAGAATAATGCACTTTCAAATCACTTTCACAATTGTTTGCAAGTGGATTTTGCTATTTTGCAGCTGCAAAGCCCATTGAAAGGGCCAGAGAACCACAATATCCAATGAGTCTTTAAATGCCACCACATCCTTTCCCACTAGAGATTCCCAATGCACTAATTCTGGGTTTAGCTTTCCAATGCAGCAGGAATGCCCTCACTAATTCAGTTTTCTCACACAACTAAATCTATATTGTCAAAGAACAAAGTCTCTTGGGCATATCTGTTCTTAATTTAACAGTCTCTCTTCCTTTTTCTTTCTTTGTTCAAGCAAAAATCAAGAACCGCCATGGGGGCTGCCATCACAAAAAACATGGTAACAGAGGAACTAGAAAAGCTACAGAAAGACTGGGAAAATAAAAATCTTCCAGATTTGACAAAAAAAATTCAAGAAGACCTGGATTTATTAAAAAATACTACTCTTGAAATTGCCGTCACAGGGGCGTCAGGTGCTGGTAAATCATCTCTTGTCAATGCCCTGAGAGGAATGACAGACTTTGAAGATGGTGCCGCTGAGACTGGAGTGACGGAAACAACAACGGAGCGAAAAAGCTATCCACATCCCACATTCCCAAATTTAATAATGTGGGATCTACCAGGAATTGGGACACCTAACTTTAAAGCAAAGGAATACGTCACGAAGGTAAATTTTAAAAAGTATGACTGTTTCATTATTGTTGCCTCAGATCGCTTCAGGGATGATGATGTACTCCTGGCCCGTGAAATTCGTAAAATGAACAAGAAGTTCTACTATGTGCGCACCAAAGTAGATATCAGTATAAATTCTGAGGGGAAAAAGCCAAACTTCAGTGAGGAGAAGTGCCTGGAGAAGATTAGGAAGTACCACTGTGATAATCTGACACAGGTAGGAGAATCTAATCCACGAGTTTTTCTCATTTCCAGAGATGATTTGGCTATGTATGATTTTCCTCTCCTGCAAGCTAGTTTGGAGGATGAGTTGGATGATCTCAAGAGAGAGGTTTTAATTCTGTCTATGCCAGCTTTCTCCAAAGAAGTCCTGAAGAAGAAAAAGGCTACTATGGAGGACTATATCAGAAAAGTCGCTTTTTTGTCTTGTGCCATTGGGGCAGTTCCTGTCCCTGGCCTTTCTGTTGTCTGTGATCTTGCCATCTTGGTGGGGGCAATGATACACATCTGTAAGGTCTTTGGCTTGGATGAAGATTCCCTCAATAGACTTGCAAAGCGGATTGGCAAGCCTGTTGATGTCTTGAAATCAGCTATCAAAAAGTCTCCACTGGCCAGCCAAATCACCTCACAATTTGTAATTGATATGCTGACTAAGTCAGTCGTGTGTGGAATCCTGATCATGGTTGAATTGGTTCTTGATTTTGTACCAGTGTTGGGCTCTATAACAGGTGGAGCGCTTTCTTTTGGAACAACATTCTACATCCTGAAAAACTTTCTGCATGATGCTGAGAAAGATGCTGAGAATGTCCGGACAAAAGCTGTGAAGTCCTAACCTGGAATTTGTGCTGAGACACACGTAGGAAAAGTAGATTTAGTCAAACAGCATATAAATTTTAGGCAAATATGAGGAAACAAAATCCAAGAATAAATACTTGATGTCATACACTTGTTTGATGTCCTGGTTGATGGAAATGGATCTTTGGGTACCATGTCTTGCCTTCCAAGAAGCTTTCTGAAATAAGTGAAGATGGTTAGAGTGTTCAAGAAAAGCTGTTGAATATTTAAAATCGAAGAGCTAGCATCCAAAAAATAGAAGAGGAAGGACCAAATGGATTGATGATCCTCAGGACCAGAATATTGGAAAAGAAAGGAAACTGGATTTCAATTTTTGGCTGCAAAAATCACACCTGCAGAAACTGAATGGGGACTCCTCAATGAGACAATCTGTTGTTTTTGCTTTGTTAACGTTTTATTTCCAAAGTCCAACATATTCAACTGACAGTCCACATAACTGGACTCAAAGGAGTTAGGTATGACCACAGTCAGAGTTTCGCTTCACTTTATCTCAGTGTCCTGCAGGGCACTGGGAGTAGGCTGGAGTTCAACAGCAATATGGACCTTGTGTTAAATACCCTAGAAATTCAGTAAAATTCAGATTTGGATTTATTTGGGCATAAAATTATCTTATTCCGGCATAAAAGTATGCCTGAAAAGATAAATAACATATTCGGATGAAGCCGAATATTTGGGTATATCCGAAACATTCGGGTATGTTTGATTTTTTTATATTTTTGGGGTGTTTTTCCTGTTTTGGCCTGCAGGTGGCGCATTGTTAAACCTAGCGGCGCCAAAATTTCAGGGTATGATCTGGGGACTGTCCTCATGATACCACCCACCATAGCTATCTCCCAAGCCTTCCAATGAACTTTCCCCACTTAGTTCTCAACAGTCTGATGGCTAATCCTGTCTTATCCATGTTGTTCACCGCCCTGAGCCCTTAGGGGGAGGGCGGTCTATAAACCGAATATATAAATAAATAAAATAAAATAAATTACCTGATGGCTGATCCTGTCTTACCATGTTTTCTGGATCCTTGGATTGGTAGCTGTGAGAATGCTTTGCTTTGCATTGTATTTCTAGGGAACTGACCTGTAACAAAATGGCCAGGAGGGTGCTCGGGTGGTGACTAGTTAAGGTCACCAGTTCCTGCTTCGAAAATACCTGGAGATCTGGGGGTGGAGCCGGGGGGGCAGAGTTTGCAGAGTGAAGGGATTTCAGCAAGGTATATTACAATAGTCTCCACCCTTTGAAGCAGCTGTTTTCTTCTGCTATTGTCTGGAGATCAGCTGTAATCCCAAGAGATCACCAGCCCCCACCTGGAGGTTGGCAAGCCCAATATTTCATTACTTACAGCCGCTAACATGCATTAACTTGCTTTTTATTTGTAGCCTTTCATTTGAAGAGTATTTGCAATGTATTATGATTTATGGTTCATTTTTCCACTACCCAATGTGACTTCTTTCAGGGATTGGTTTAGAATTGTATTGTAGATTTATATTTGTCTATGCAGTGTTTGCTTATGCATCCAATGTACTTATCTTTTGGGGCATTCTCTATCTATACCTGTTACCATTTAGTTGTATATCGTGCAGGCTGCTTTTGTAGTGTATTGTACTACAGTCATTTCCAATAAAGTGTTTGTTTGCTCAGTAACACCCTGGAGTCTGTGTCTTTCTACTGATAGTTATTTACTGATAGTTTATTATAGTAGAGTAATAGGAACTTGTAGTAGCTTTGGCTCATTCCGCACACGCAGAATAATGCACTTTCAAACTGCTTTCAGTGCTCTTTAAAGCTGTGCGGAATAGCAAAATCCACTTGCAAACAGTTGTGAAAGTGGTTTCAAAACGCATTATTTTGCATGTGCGGAAGGGGCCTTTGTTTAACACTTATGAAAATGCCAATATCATGATGTGGTGTGAGGTCCTGAGCAGATTTTCCAGACAGGAACTCTCTTCTCCCCACAACATACTCTTCCTTTGTCCTCTCCCCATGGGCCCAAACTGACTGTTATGTGTCTGGTTGTACTTCGTTTAAACCCCATTTCTGAAAGGAGTCTGCCCATGTGGACAATGTCATTTACCCATGTCCTTTTAAACCCTTCTTTTTAAAAATTTGATCTAAATTCACTGAGAAGAAAGGGTACTTTGATTATTTTAGAATATCTCTTCTTACAACCAACCAACATCTGAAAATAGATTCAGATTTAGATACCTTTATTGGCTTACAAAAAAGGTTAAGATTATTAAACATTAAAATCAGTAGGTTAAACATAAAAATACAGTGATTAAACAGCTTTAAAAGACTTCATTTGTAGTATCAGTGAGAAAAAATCTGGTAACAAAGCTGGTAAGAACTGGATCCTTTTGCTTCTTTTTACTTAGGGTTTGTTCTGGCTTAAATTGCTGAAGTGATTAGTTTCTCTGGAAAATCATTATAAAGCTGACCATCGAAAAATATGGAACATTTACCTTGGGTTTTTTAGCTTGCGAGGTGGAGCTGAGGAGTGGTCTCCTCTTGTTTCTCTGTTTACACATGAGAAGGCAGCCCAGTCTTCCCCGCAGCTAGTCTCAAAGGGCCTGTTTCCTGGTTCTCTTAACTCTGCCCCTCTTAAAGGCACAGATATCACAACACTCACTAATTCCAATACTATGCAGGTGAATATTCTCCCTCCCCTCTTTTTTATGCTGCTGCAGGAGAGAGGCTTGTTTTAAAAAAGAGGCTTGTCTGGATAAAAGTTTTTAAAAGCCCTCCCAACCATTAGAGAAGAGAAGAAGCAGAGTGGGGGATGTGGGCTGGAGTCAGAAAAAGACCCTGCTTACAAAAGCCAACTCTGTATATTGATGTATTGATTGTGCATTAGAGAAGCAGCATGAAATGGGCCAAGGTGGAAGGCATCAATGGCAGTGAGAGAACTGGGAAGGGTGGAACCAGGCAGGCTGGCTGTGGGCTGAGGGAACAGGTCTGGAGCAAAGCTGTGATCACTGGAAAATCTCCCCACTCTGGCAGTGAAGCAAAATGCTTTAAATGGTCTTACAGCAGGGAGACTAGAAAGTGAAAGCGGGGCATGAGGAACAAGAAATCTTGCTGAGACAGACATATGCCTGCATTGTGAAGCTGATGCCTTGTGTATAATCAGCCACAGTCTGGCACTTCCTCGCCACCTCCCCCTGAAGAGCAGAATCATTTAGAATCTGGAACATGGAGAAATCTTCCAGAAAGAATAGACAATGGAAAAGTGATCAGTCTGGTCATCACAAAAGCATGTTGGTGGAAAGGTAATTCAAGAGCAGATAAGCAGAATAAATTTGGGGGAACAGATATTTAATATGTGTGGTAAAAATGTTACTAAATATTTGAATTTATTGGAAACTGCTTACAGAAAGCAACCATACATTATAAATCAAATGCTGCATATGGTAATGATTGATTGTGGACTGTTCCTATGCATTTACTTTATAGTACTTTGTAATGTAACTTCATACTGGTCCCGTTTCATTTTCACCCTTTTTCATTCATCCATCCCTATCCATCCATCCATCCATCCATCCATCCATCCATCCATCCATCCATCCATCCATCCATCCATCCATCCATCCATCCATCCATCCATCCATCCATCCATCCATCCATCCATCCATCCATCCATCCATCCATCCATCCATCCATCCATTTCTTTGTTCGTTCGTTCGTTCGTTCGTTCCAGTTTCATTTTTAACATGTTTTAATTTTTTTATTTTTATATGGATTTTATATGGATTAATGTTTTATGGATTATATGTCCTATAAGATTGCAGTGTGATACTCATTTGCTTTTGGTCTGGATCATAATAAATTGAATTGAATTAAGCCTAGGAGTAAACAGAAAATCTGAAGCATGCCTATATTCCAGGGAACCCCTGGACAACTGTGGCAATACCACTTTAAGAGCAGAATTTCAAGATTGCTGGGAAACGGTTGGAAGTTCTGGAACCATGCTTCTCTATGTTCAGGTTCAGTTAAGATGAAGGCATGTCTCGAAAAGCTTATGAACAGTACTTGCTTCTGAAGGTAACAATTCATATCTCAAACTCTTCCTAGGCATTTGTATGGAGAAACAATGAAAAAAGGTTAAATATTAATAAATAATAATCCCCCCTTTGGCTACTCCATCTATCTTCTGATGGACCCTCCTGCCTTTTCACCCTCTGCTACTTCTCCAGCACTTATCTTGGGCAAGAGACCTTCATAAAATCCCATCTCCCTCCACTGTCACCAGAGAATTTATATCTGCTCCTGTTCCCTCACACAGATTTCAGGTAATCTAGGTGTATAGTCAGACAGCTGTTGACCCAAGAGAAAGTTACTGCAGCAGGTTCATGGCCACACAGTAGACATGTGACTCATGATAGGAGACAAGGCAAGTTTTGAATTTTGGGAAGCACCATTTTTCTTGCAGTTTGTTACGATGTGGGGGATTACCAGGCGCCGTTCCAGAAACCCCGTGACAAGTTACCACATTGGATGTTATTACAGATCCAGAGAAACTGCCTCATCGGAGAGAGCTTTTACATCAGCTCTCAGACTGTACACCATCATGCAGATTCTCCCAAGACTTTTCCTCTTCTCTGTGCTTCTTGCTACAGGTAAGGGGGGGGGGTCAGTGGCCCATAGGAGTTTTCTGATGATTTTTCTTGGGCTAGATCCCACTATTGTCACTTGAGTACCATGGAGACAAGATGGCTGAAGTTTTTGAGGTCACCAGACGGCTGAAAGAAAGAGATCCTCTCTCTTTCTGTCTCCTTCTTTATCGTCTTCTCAATTCCTATGCTTCTGGCTTACTCCTCCTCCAGTTATCCCTATCTGCAAGGAACCCTAATTATGGATGCCTGCATTTGCTTATCTCTTATCTTCATTCATTACCCATCCTGTCTGCCTTAGTTCTTCCCTGTCTGCATTTGTTTCCTGCTTTTTCATAAGACCCTTGAGAAGAAAATGATTATTTCCCCTCCAGGATATATTACCAATGAATACTAACACAGCAGCAGCAACAAAACCAAACATTTATTTGCTCATATATTACTGTTAGCTAACAATTAATATTGTTATGTGTGGGAGGGAAAATGGAACCAAACTCCAAACACTGCATGCAGACCCCAAGCCCTGCTGTGGAGCTCCATATCACAAATTTGTGTTTGACCTGCAGTTGGGAAGCTCTAGCATTACATTGGAAGAAACCAGAGGTGGGATCCAGCAGGTTCTCACAGGTTCCCGAGAGTAGGTTACTAATTATTTGTGTGTGCCGAGAGGGGGTTACTAATTGGTGATTTTGCCACGTGATTTTTGCCTTAGTTATGCCCCTCTTCTCAGCAGTAGCGTGCAGAACTTGAAGCAGTCTAGCAGGAGGTGCGCCGGCGTGCGTGGCAGCCTGTGCCTGCATGCATTCGTTTCCCGCCCAAGGACCAGCGCAGCAGCTGCGTCCTTGCCACAGCCCTGCCCAGGAATGCCCCACCCCAGAATGCCCGGCCATACCCCCATCATGCCACACCCAGCCCCATTGGCGCTACGCCACAGTTTGAATCCCACCACCATGGGAACCTGTTACTAAAATTTTTGGATCCCACCACTGATCTGGAGGGATGTGAGTTTGACACCTGTGTACTAAGGGGTAAGTCAAAGGGGGAAGAAATATGATGTGAACCAGAACTGCAGGACCATTTTTGCCATCAGTGAACTGTGCCCTACCGCTCCTTTTCCAAGTCCCTTGGTTGAGGCTCAGTCAGCGAGAGCCACAATTATCCTGTTTGTTTGTATTTGGTGTTTACCAGCAATAAACGTAATTAGTTTTGGTCGTCCCTGCGGGAGGCTGAGGGTAGGTCACATGATCCAGCTGGGGGGGTGGGGTTAGAGGTCCAGGATTCCTCGGTCCTTTGCGGGAAGAAAGGTAGGAATGCCCCACCCCGGAATGCCCGGCCACGCCCCCGTCGTGTCCCGCCCTTCCCCATTGGCGCTACGCCACAGTTTGAATCCCACCACCATGGGAACCTGTTACTAAAATTTTTGGATCCCACCACTGGAAGAAACCCCTCACTACCAAAAACACCAAGAAAAACTTGCCGTGGTAAGAGAGATAGCAATGTCTCTTAATGCCAAATCTTCGTAATAGAGAGGAGAGCCCCCCCACCCCCGCAAAAAATAAAGAAGCAGGAAATTTAGCCATGTTGAGGGAAGAGAAAGCACTAGAGTGCAGTGAGATAAGCAAAACATTCAGTGCAGAGACTATGCAGGAGGATAGCCAGTCTGGTGTGATGATTAGAGTGAGTAACTAGGACAGTGGTGGCGAACCTTTGGCACTCCAGATGTTATGGACTACAATTCCCATCAGCCCCTGCAATTGGCCATGCTGGCAGGGGCTGATGGGAATTGCAGTCCATAACATCTGGAGTGCCAAAGGTTCGCCACCACGGAACTAGGAGCTGGGAGATCCATGTTCAAATCCCCACTATGCCCTGAACTCAGTGAGTGATGTAGGGCCAGGTTGTGACGATAAAGCAGAAGAGAAAAAAAGGATGTGCTACATGTTGTTGTTTCTTTGCTGTCTCCAGGCTCTTTTCTGGAGTGTGAAGTTTGTTCTAGCCAAGGCAGCAACTGCACTGGTTCGAGAAAACTCTGCGACATTACGGATAACACCTGTGCAGTCATCAGTATTGAGAATTCTCTAGGTGGGTATGAGGGAGGGTGAACTAAGTCAGGGTGGGGGAGTAAATTCAGGCAAGGAAGTTTACGTGGGAGGTGGTCCAGGGAGAATTCTTTCACATTCCACACAATCTGGATCAGACCATCTGTGGTTTCATAAGCCCCAGTTTGTATCAGTTTTGTTCCTTTGCGAAGCCGGTAGAATCTCCATTTTCAGTGCCTTTGGGACAATTCAAGAGTCCAGTGCAACTTTCTCAGGCATCACACTGTCCCTAAGTGTGCCCCCAGACCCAATTCTCCATTGAATAAAATTAACAGTTCACCTGGAAGTATCTCCTCTTGCAAAACATCCACGTCGGTTTAGAAATAATAGGAAAATAGTGTTGGTGGTCAGATTAACTCCGCCCACAAGTTCAGCTACCCTCCTCTAGTGCTGAAGAATGAAGTCAGAGACTTGTAGAAGTTCATTCATTTAGCCTTTATTTGGCATAAACAGTATAAAAAGTATAAAATCACATCTAAATCGCATCAAAATACAAACTTGCAACATATAACAAATTAAGTTGATTCATACAGACTGTTGCTTGTGGGATATTTCCAGCAGAAAGTTCGCAGCCATTTCACAGAATGTAGCATCAGAATTATTTAATAAGAACAATAGTCTGCTTAGTTCATCCAGCTCGCTAGGTAGCATAGAAAGCAACCTGGAGTATTTGACTCTAATACTTGCCGATTTAGGACAACGGAATAATTGGTGAGTTAATGTTTCTAGTGGTTGCACCACATGAACACACCCTTTTGCACATTCTAGGTTGTTATATCTACCTGCGTGAGTATGGCAGAAGGAAAACATTGGAAGCTGTGAGTGAAAAAAACTCTTCTCTGATCTGGATTGGTCAGATGAGTACAGATAGGAGAGCCATTCTGTTATGTTGCAAAGGGAATCGATAGATGCAAGGTGAACAAGTCTTCCCTCGCTGCCAGAGTTAAACAGTTCCATTCTCTCTCACCAACAACCTTTGTTTCAATAATCCTCTGACTCTGAACAAGTTAAAGTTAGAAGGGAGTCAAGGGGTACCTGGTGTTCGATCTTCCTCTCTATCAGCGAGAACCATGAATTACTCTGGGTATCGATGGTATTGATTGAACCAGAGAGTGCCCATTATGTGTATAATGCAAATTTTGTAAAATTTCAAGACCCTCGACCAAGCCCTGTAGACCAATGAATTTTGGCCCAGTTCACAACAGAGGCAGTAACATCACATGATTTAGACCCATGATTTTCTGAGAAAAATTTTGAGTTAGACCATATTCAAAGGAGTCATCCACTCGTTCAATAGAGTGGGAACACCATATAGCAACTGAGCTTCTATTTTTGAATTAAAACTTTGACTGCTGCTGGAGCAAGGGCAGGGCCCTTTCCATAATAGAAGCACAATGGCATGAAGCTGTTAATGGCAGCCATAGCAGCTTTTATGGGAGTAACCAGGAGTGATTATAGTAAAGAGGTATTCCCAGGTATCTATATCCCGACTGACCTGCTCTACTGGCACCATGTTAGTGCCCATTTGTGCTTTTATAGCGTTTCGCCACTTCAAATCTTAGTTTTAGTTGATACTCAGGCCATTGTCTACACAGTATTCTCCACACCTATTCAGCAGTCTATTAAGTCCGACCTTCGAACGGGATAAAAGGACAATGTCGTTGGCATATAGCAGTATTGAAATATGCCTTGTCCCTAGCTTGGGATCATGGCCATTGATTCCCGTTAAGGCTGATGGTAAGTCGCTCAGGAAAAGGTTGAAAAGGGTTGGCTAGTACACATCCCTTGCCTAACACCAATAAGTTGGAATAGAATCTGTAATTAGAATCTCTTGTGAGTACTTAACTCTACAGTTTGTATTAGTGTAGAGTTGCCTTATCAGATAGTGGAGTTTGTTATCGATTCCCTGTGTGATCAATTTGTAGAGAGCGTTCTCTTGATATTGTGTCAAAGGCTGCCTTCAGGTCAATGAAGGCACCATAAAATCTACATCTTGGACCTCTAGTGTATTTGGTAACAAAGGTGCGACAAAAGCATTGCATGATCTCTTGTCGATTTCCTCCTTGTGAAACCTATTTGTTCAGGACCGATGATGTTCTGCTGGATTGACCAAGGTTTAGAAGTTTGGATAATAGTGTTTGGCATAAAGTTTCCCCACAACTGGGAATTAAACTAATTGGTAGATAGTTGGGATCTGATGGATCGCCTTTCTTGTGGATAGGCACAATGACTGCAGACAACCAAGATTTAGGAATGTAGCCTGAGTCATTAATTTGAAGGAATAATTTTGCCAATAGGGGGGAGCCACCAGTCAACATGTGACTTTAACATCTCAGGAAATTAAGTCTGGACCAAGAGGCTTTCACGAGTTTCATTTAGGATATTAAAGTTCACAACTTCCTGTGTTCGACAGGTAGTTATTTAGGAATTATCCAACGTTGGAAAGAATTGAAAGCTAAAGGTGGTCTCCCTCCTTTTGAAATAATCTCGCATAATACTCTGTCCAAACCTCTGGTGGAACAGAGGAGCGATCTCTGATTTTGTAGGATCTAACCGATTAGTCATAATCCAGAACCGTCAAAATTAAGATTTAGTTATTATGGCTTGGTAAAGATGATCCATTGCCGATTCGCATTATGGATCTGTTTCTCTTTCATTAAGGCATTTAACATGGACTATGTTGAGTTAACTGGCTTCACATGTTGGATTCCTAAATTCCTTAAACTGTTGATAAAATGCTTGGATTTGTTTATTCAGTTCCAGACATTCTTTGTCGAACCAAGGGGGCACCCTTGTATTACCAAGAGACCTATGTTTAGCAGACTTCATAAGGTGGTCTGCAATATATAATCATCGAACTGAAATTAAGCGAGAATTGTCTCATAGGAGGAAGCTGCATTCAAGGTGCTTGAGAAGCCTAATTGATATATGGTTGAGTAACTCAGTGATGACAAACCAGGTGTGCTGACCAGTGGGAATGTGGAGTAAACTTTCCTTGATTGTATCAGTAGGAACATCCGTCATCACATCCTTATACAGAACGAGATTGAGTGAGAGGTGATCCCCCAATAAAAAATCATCTATCATAAATGACTGTACAAGCGTTCTAAGTTTTGGTGACATCAGACAGTAATCAATAACACTATTTCCCAACTTACTTCTTGTAGAAGTGAGAAATGAACTACCTTCAGTTGGATGGATCTAAAATTTAATTCATCAAATGGAGCGGTTTCCTTTACAACTATTTTATTCCCTGCCCAGTTTTAATAACTGGTCCCATATTGATCTCGTGATGATATTATCTCTCCCCCCCCTATTTTAATCCGCACACATCATCGATTTACAAAATGGGTGTGATACCCTAATCTAAAGCAAGTCTACTCTTTTGTAAATCCCATTCAGTTCCATAGGACTTTCTCCCAGGCTAGGGCAGGTGGGATTGTGGCCATTGTGTAAAGTTTTCCATCAAAAGTTTCCCCCTCCTCATTTGATACCCTAATGATCAGGAATGTTTTGCCTTCTGTTGGGTTCTAACTGTAAGGGATTCAGTAGTGTTGATGGTGATGGCACTTGAGTGCATTCCACAGCCAGGCGATGGAGCCAGATGCATCAGCGGAGACTTTATCTTCTTGTGAGTAAAGCCTCTGTTCCCATAGGAAACAGGAAGGGGGGATAGGGTGACTGGTATTATAACCTGTGCTTCTGGCCGGGAAGTGTCATTCCACCGCCACTCACGTGTCACCGACTTTCTAAGATGTCTTAATAAATGGACTTTTACTCCCAAAGCCTTTTAGTTCTGCGTCTGTAAATTCCTTACATTGTGGCAGGAATAATAAGTTGTCTATATTCCTGTGTAGTGGACTTCTTGTCTTTGCGATGGAGGTTGAATGTTACCTCTTGAAGGTCGCGGTAGCCCCAAAGGGCTCCGACCTTCCCTTCTTGATTTGGAAGGAACCGGCAGGAGAAGCGGGCCACCAGCTGGTGGCTCCGTCCTCGTATCCAGCCACGAGTCTTCCTCCGTTGGAGGCGAGGGGCCGGTAACTGACGGCTTGATGGGACCTCCATGCTGGTCGTTTAGAGCTGTCTATGGATCGGCCTGTGGATCGGATCTCTACCCGTTCGTGTGGATTACAAAACCTCCAGATGCAACCGTCATGGAGGAGGCGGGCTTGACCACCTTTCATGCGGCAACCCAGGGAGTCCGTGAGCTGATTCCTGGACTGCATTATTTGGTGATTATACAAGAACCACCCGTGGCACAGCACTGGGGCCCGTCCAAAGGACTCGGGACTAAACCTGGAATTGGGAGGGGTATCCGATGCAGCTGTCCCAATGGGACCCCTAATCCCGGGCCAGCAACCGCACAGGAGGTGCCTCGAGGAGCCACCGGTGGCTACCCAGCTGACTCTCACGGTGCCTCCGACACCTGCAGCTTCCAGGCGGCGAGGAGTCCGAGAAAGTCTGCCTTCCCAGCCCGGACCGGTTTCCTCTCCCATCGAGAGAGGACTGGGATGAAAGGAAGTGGGGCTGACTCTTGGCGAAGCCCAATGACATGGAACCCGTGAAGCGCCAACTATGGGAGGAGGGCGGGCACAGTTGCAGCAAGAGCGAAAACCTGCAGAGGACCGGGAACAGCAGCATAAAGAAGTCCAACTTCGAGTTGGACCGTGCTGCTAAAACTGGCAGCTCCAGCGACAATATGCCCAGAATCGGTCAGTCCATGATAAAGTCCTGGAACAGTCCAGACTGGATTTACAAGCGGCAGCGTGAAGCGTTCAGGCTCTGCATACGCCGCATAAAGTGAGCTCGCACTGAAGCCCGTAAGCGGAACGAACTGGCTAAGTTGGAGCGAGAAAAAAGCTGCTTTTGCATGCGCGCACCAGGATGCATTGGCTGCGCAGGAGGGATCTGGCTGCGTTGGAAAGGGAACTAAGGAGAACTAGCCCGGACCGGGCAGCCCCAAGTTGGAGTCTATGCTGTTACTGATCATGCCGGTGCCAGGGGGGCCGCATTGCCTGGGTCCTGCCACCCAGCGCCTCTTACGGCACCGCCAGCGCCCCGATTCCGGCTCCCCGTTACACAGCAGCTGCCAGCCCAGCCTGCTCAGCCAGCGCCAGCCACCTCCCCAGCAGAGGCCACCAAGAGCCGTCGAGCAGGGCTACTATAAGCGCTGACACCAGCCCGTTTGATGGGACCCGGCTGGCTTCCCTACTTCATCTTGCAGCTCAATGCCGCTTAAAGGAAGACTATGATTAGTCTATACCGGTCTGAGCAGCGAAAAAATCACGGGACATCGGCTCAGTCACAGATGGGGCAGCAGCCGACTGGTTGACAGTGACTGTTTTAGATTTACAAGATGGGGACTCTGCAGCACAGTGCCGCGCATTCCTCCAAGCTTTAAAGGCATTTCAAGATCCAGGCGCCGAGAATGAAGGCTATCCAGCACCATCAAAACCATCCAGCGAGGCTAGCCGCCCCGTTTACAGGAATTGTCAAGTGAATTTAGATGCGGCGGACTGCTGGAACTTTCCTCCTGAGTGGCCTGGAAGCTGTGAAATCACGAATACTTCTCCCGGATGCTGTGGACAGCAAACTTCGTGAAAGCGGTGTTTTTTTAATTAGGGTTCCCTCGTGCCATTGCAGATTGGATCCAGTTGGGGTCTCAAGTGGCGTCTCGTTTGGAATCACGGCTTCGTCAAGGAGGCCATGCAGCCCTGGCTCCACTACTGTGTCCTAAGTCAAGCCAACCGCTCCCACGAAACCACCTCCGACCCGCCGTCGCTGGAAGCAGGTTGTGTCTTTTACTCACCCGGAGGGCCAGGTCATCCCAGCCAGCCAACTGTCCCAAAGAAGCAAAACCATGACCCCAGCTCCAGCACTCCGTCTGCCAAACCACCATGGGTCAGGGGCCGCCTCCCACTGGCTCGAGTCCAAAGCGGTGACCGAAGCTGACCCAGAAGGAGGGGAAGCAGCTGTTTGTCTTTCTTCAGCCCCCATGGACATGGGCCTGACTCCCTGGCCAGCGGTGAGTGAAGGCAGCTCCCATTACTGTTCAAGCATTTCTGGCCAACCCATTCGCCTTTACTTTCGCATTATAATACCTCAGCCCGCAGTAGATTCGGCTGCTCCCACTGCTTAATCTCTGACCCCCCCCCGAATTCAAGCCCAGAGGAGCTGGGTCTGGACCCGAATTCCCTAGCTAAGCCCATACCATTCACCTTGGAAATGGATGACAGCCCCTCGGAAGCTTGAAGGACCGGCCAGTTCAAAACACAGCCGGTTCTCCTCCGTTGCTTGCCAGAATTACATTGGGGAGAAAAGAATGGATTTCATTTTGGGCGCCAGTGGCGTAAACCTCCATAGTTTTGGGCATGCACTTGGTTGTTATTACATAGACCAAAATTCATTTTGGAAAGAAAGGATCCACAGAATTCACTGACCCTCCTTCTGCGGTGAACATGAATGGTGGGAAGAAGCCAGCGT
The DNA here is from genome assembly GCF_021028975.2 of Sphaerodactylus townsendi. Taxonomy (NCBI): domain Eukaryota; kingdom Metazoa; phylum Chordata; class Lepidosauria; order Squamata; family Sphaerodactylidae; genus Sphaerodactylus; species Sphaerodactylus townsendi. The sequence continues at coordinate 121,819,348 of NC_059430.1, forward strand.
CTCCTGGCACACACCCCTCTCTGGCTTCCCTCAGTGATTGCTCCCGATTCTATTGGCATCCCACCTGCATGTAAAGATCTGTAGCCAGAGTTTTTTCCAGGAACAGGGAAATGCGATCAGTTGCCACCCACAGAGACACTGACTGTAAAATTGTCCATACAACCAGAGCAACTACCCAAGAGATTAGAATCTACCCGCGCCAGGTCCCAATGAAGAGAAGGAGCCGTGCCTTCTTAGACAAGAACCTTTCCGCCCGGTTTCATACGGCGGGCTACCAAATACCTGCGCAGCTGCTCCCGTTTTGTTTGTCAAAAAAAAAGAAAGATGGGTGCTTTACGGCTTTGCACAGATTATCGAGGTCTCAATGCGGTCTCCCTGTCCAATAAATATCCTTTGCCTTTGATCAAGGACCTTTTAAGATGCACTTTCGGCAAAGGGCAGCATTTTACTAAGTTGGACTTAGAGAGAAGCTTACTACAAGAGTCAAGGGTAACTGAAGGATATGAACACCCTGATTTCGCGTTTAACACAAAGTTTGGACAGTTTGAATGCCAATAATGCCATTCGGGTTAAGTGGGGCCCCGGAACTTTCATGGCCCACTTATTAGCTTGAAGTTCTCCATGATTTACTGTACAAGGGGAGTTGTTGTATGCTTAGATGGCGTTTTTAATTTACTTCATACGGCAGTAGAAAGAGCATGAAATATTGGTTCGAGAGGTGCTGAAAGCAGCTTGTGACAGCTCTCTCTTTGCCAAACTCTCCAAATGCTGTTTTTCATCAGACCTCCATTGACTATTTAGGTTACGGGATCTAGCCGAGGGCTTAAAAATGGATCCTGCTAAAATTGGCCCTTGATCCTCAATAGCCTGCCCCCACCAACCATAAAAGAACTCCAGTCGTTTCTTGGTTTTGCTAATTTTATGCATGGTGATTTTATACCCCCAATTTGCTAGACTGACTCTCCCTCTCACAGACCTCTTACAGCACTAAGGAGTAAGAAGGATCCACTTTATCCATCAAGCCGGGCCCCCAATTTCTGGTCTGAGGAAATGTCAATTGTACTGAACTATTAAAATCTCGCGTTTACCACGAACCTATCTCAAAGCATACCTGACCCGGATCTCCCGTTTGTGGTTCCACGTTGGGCCTCGGACAAAGCGCAGGGCAGCCTGTTGCAATAAAGATGGTAGACTGGCGTTCCCGTGTGCTTATTTGTCCTAAAAAAATTCTCTGGTGCCGAGCTCAACTGGACTGTAGGAGACAAAGAGACTGCGGCCATCAAAGCCAACTTGCCTCTCCACTTGGCGCCACTGGCTGGGAGGGGCTAAACATCCCTTTTCAAGTTTGGTGGGATCACTAAAAACCTGGCAGCTCTTTTCCACCCCCCCCCTCAAGATGTCCATAAAAACAACCCGTTGGGCGATTTCTTTTCGTTTCTCTTTTACAGTCCATTTTCCCCCTGGGAAAACCAACAAACTAGCTGTGGCGGCTCGGCAGCCACTACCGAGGAGGGGGTGGAGCTGTATACGAGGGCATTCCGCGCACTGTTCTTTCCCCCCTCCCAGTTGGGGTTGGCTGTCACTTGATCTCAAGCGTCCACTTCTCCTCCACCCCGTTCCCCAGTCTGCGTCTCTCCCTTTCCCCTGCAGGGGGGGTGGAGGGAGGCGGGGCTGATACGAGCAACCCTCCAGCGGCCCGAAGGGACTCCCTGTGCGTTTGGAGAATGGGTTTGGCGGAGGGTGTCAGTGCGATGCCTCCCCCCCTCCATGCAAACAGGTTCTGAAGAAGCTTGCCCGCGATGCCCGTTAGACTGGAGCATTTTGGCTTTGAAAACTCTGCGCTTGGCCCGCCGACAGTTCTGGTGAAGGCGCAATCGCCATAAAGACATTGAGGCATACATTAAAGGCTGCTTTCGGTTTGTGCAGAAGCCAAAACCATCCGGGAAAGCCCCATGGACTATTGCCCAAGCCTCCGGTAACTTCCACGCCCTTAGCAGGAAGTCATCTCCATCGATTTCCTTACTGGGCCCTGCCCGAAAATCGTCAACCGCGGTTTTATGGGTGGTGGTGGACTTGTTCTCTAAAGCAAAACTCATTTTATTCCATGTGCTTCCATCCCCTCCATCCTAGAGTTGTAGCCGCGGCTGTTTATTCAACATGTTTACCGTCTCCATTCGCCCCGTGAAGGTGGTCTCCGACCCAGCGGCCCCAATTCATCTCAAGAAGTTCTGGAAAGCGTTTTTTTGCGGGGTTGTTGGGGCAGCCCGACCCGTCGCCGGCCCTACCGCGTTCAAAGTGGCGGTGAGGCGGAGAGAGCGAACAAGAACCCTAGAGCGAGTATTGCGTTTGTTGTTACACCAACTACCACCAAGACAATTGGTGCGAGAAGGCTTGTTCCGTTTAGAATGCGTATTACTACAACAATCGCGGTTCATTAGTAGTACAAAGAAACCCCTTTGAAATTGTGTCTGAGTCATTGGCTCCTTCCATACATTGCCACAACTACCCGCGGCTACCTTGGACCCCAGAATTTCCAACAATGGATTTCATCCCTAGCCGAGGGGATGGAAGTCGGATCCAGACAATGCCCACAACAAACAAAGGACTCCCCAAAAAAACTGCAGGCGGATAAGCACCGCTTTCGGATTTCCCTTTCGCGTGTGGGCTCCTGGGTGTATTTATCTACAAAAAAAAATCTCAGAGGCGTTGCATAGAATTTTCCAAACTTGGCCAAGGGATTTGTGGGTTAACACTTTTCAAATTACTAAAGTAATTAATGATGTCACTGCCGGCAGATTTGCCTAACTCTCTTAGTAACATCCATCCTGTCTTCCATTCCAGCTTGCTCAAAGGAGGCTCCGCTTCCGATGCCGCAAGCTACGACCAGCCCGGAGGGCCCCACCGACTATTATTGATGGCCACAAGCACTCTGAAATTGGCTATCCTGGACTCTAAACTTTGTCATAAGCGGCTTGCAATGGTATTTAGATTTCTTGGGTGGGATATTCCTCTGGGTACATAATCAATGGGGTTTATTCCGAAAACATTGAAGCCCCCACCCTTATTGCTGCTTTCCACCGCGCCTTTCCGCACAAACCTGGGGGGAAGGGGTCTTCTTTAAGGGAGGCAGAGTGTAAGGGATTCAGTAGTGTTGATGGTGAAGTAACCTTGATTAATTCCACAGCCGGGCGATGGGCCAGATGCATCAGCGGAGACTTTTATCTTTAGCGGAGATGAAGCCTCTATTCCCATGGGAAGCAGGAAGGGGGGGATGGGGTGACTGGTATTATAACCTGTGCTTCTGGCGGGAAGTGTCATTCCTGCCACTGCGTGTACTTGAGCTTTCTAAGATGTCTTAATAAATGGACTTTTACTCCCAAAGCCTTTTATTTCTGCGTCTATGGAATTCCTTACACTAACACAATAAGGGCTGGTTCTTACAATGTAAGGGCAGTGGACATAGGGAGAGCCCCCCCCCCCGCAAAGCGTTGTAGTGCTCCTCCAGAAGTGATCAATTGTCCTTCATTGCTATAGGAGACAATTCTGCACTACACTATATGGACAATTCTGCACTTGGGGACAACGCCTCTGCCCATCTCTGTTCATGTGTAGTCCATGAGAAAGTTCTTTGAGGAAATCTTGCAATACTTTCATAAGAGGAGAAAATTCTGTCTGGCTCTGAAACAAAGTTAAAATCTCCACTGAGTTTGAGTATTTGCTGGCATCAGATGCTTGGTATCCTTCACACCTACACCATTGGTGGATCTTTCTGAAAGTGATACCTTCATTACAGAGACTTCATTCCCTAGTATTGTTTTTGGGATCCCCTGTGTGTATATTGTTTATTGCTTTTTGTTGTTTTTGGCTATTGTTTGGCTGTTGTTTTAGGAGCAGCAGTGGCGTAGGAGGTTAAGAGCTCGTGTATCTAATCTGGAGAAACCGGGTTTGATTCCCAGCTCTGCTGCCTGAGCTGTGGAGGCTTATCTGGGGAATTCAGATCAGCCTGTACACTCCCACACACGCCAGCTGGGTGACCTTGGGCTAGTCACAGCTTCTCGGGGCTCTCTCAGCCCCACCTACCTCACAGGGTGTTTGTTGTGAGGGGGGAAGGGCAAGGAGATTGTAAGCCCCTTTGAGTCTCCTGCAGGAGAGAAAGGGGGATATAAATCCAAACTCTTCTTCTTCTTCTTCTTCTTCTTCTTCTTCTTCTTCTTCTTCTTCTTCTTCTTCTTCTTCTTCTTCTTTTCTTCTTCTTCTTCTTCTTCTTCTTCTTCTTCTTCTTCTTCTTCTTCTTCTTCTTCTTCTTCTTCTTCTTCTTCTTCTTCTTCTTCTTCTTCTTCTTCTTCTTCTTCTTCTTCTTCTTCTTCTTCTTCTTCTATTGTCCATAATATGCATATTGTTATGTTGACAAAGAGTTGTGGGTTTGTCATACGAATGTTTTAATGATTTTCATTAAAAATAGAGATTTTAACTTTGTATTAGAGCCAGACAGAATGTTCTCCCCTTTTGAAAGTTAGATCTGGCTCATTCTGTATTTTTGAATTCTTGCAATACCCAAGTCCTACATCCCATCCCATCCCACCTGATCCAGTGACAGTCCTTTTGCCAGTCATGAAAGAAACCTCTTGCCTTCTATGGCTTCTGCAGAAAATGTCACGGTACTGACAGTAGCAAAAGACTGTGAATCTTCTGAGGTCTGCATGAGTCCTGAGTCCATGAATTTCGGGCATGGAAGAATCATACAGTCGTATTCCACCTGTTGCATCGAGGAGGCGTGCGCACTAGAAAGCCCTCAGAGTAGGTGTGCCTTTTAATTTAATTTTGTTCCTCCATTCCCTCACCCTGCCTCAACTCTCACTTTGTCCTTTGATACATTTTCAAATGAAGCTCATTCTATGGGGTCCTTTCTTCAACAGAGGTTGCATCTCAGGTGGGTGATAGTGGGACATTTGTACATTTCCATCCACTGATCAGCAGCATCATTCCTGGAATGAGAAAAGAGAACATCAATTGGTTGATCGATCAAGCAGGCCTTTCTTGGCATAACCACGAGAGCAGCAGTGACATAGTAGGTTAAGAGCAGGTGCATTCTAATCTGGAGGAACCGGGTTTGATTCCCCGCTTTGCCACCTGAGCTGTGGAGGCTTATCTGGGGAATTCAGATTCGCCTGTGCACTCCCACACACGCCAGCTGGGTGACCTTGGGCTAGTCACAGCTTCTCGGAGCTCTCTTAGCCCCACCCACCTCACAGGGTGTTTGTTGTGAGGGGGGAAGGGCAAGGAGATTGTAAGCCCCTTTGAGTCTCCTACAGGAGAGAAAGGGGGGATATAAATCCAAACTCTTCATACAAGAAAAAATAAAATCAAAATTAAAAATGAGAATGACCGGTGATTACATAACCTCACAGCGACTGACAAAAACTTCACAACCATATCAGTGCTGTAAGGAGAATAATCCACTAGTAGTAACGACACACGTCTTCCCTCTGACAGATTATCATACTTGGTGAGGCGTGAATGAATAGTGGAGTCGTACAGATTGACATAAAGATCACAGAGAAAAGAACATCTGGAATAGATTTAGTACTTAGGTTTCCAAAGTGGCGTAGTCATTCTTGATAAGGTGTTCCCACAAATCTCCTTGAGAGGACCCCTGAGGGGAGAGCATTTAATCTAGTGAGCATAAGGGCTTGTCGTAATTGAAGAGAGGTTAGATTCACAGTAAATATTTATTGCAATCCTTTACTTAATTTACTATGATGCTCTTTTTGCTGCTCCCTGTTAGTCCGATCTCTTCAGATCCCAGAAGCGAAGAAAGGTCAGTGCTGGCTAGTATTTGGATGGGAGACTTCCAAGGAATACATAGAGGCAGGCAACGGCAAACTACCTCTGAATGTTTTTTGCCTTGAATACCCTATGGCATCACATAAATCAGCTGGGACTTGACAGCACTTTCTACCACCATATAGAGCTGAAGGCATGACAGAAGAAGTTCCGGAAAATCTGTGATGCTGGATATGATGCTGTGCTTCATATTATCTTCAATCTGCTTCTTTGGCCTTGGTGTCCTCAGCTTAAATCTTTACTCGTACCATGTCTTGCAGGGGTCTTCAAACCATGGCCCTCCAGATGTTCATGGGCTACAATTCCCATCAGCCCCTGCCAACATGGCCAAGTGGCAGGGCTGATGGGAATTGTAGTCCGTGAACATCTGGAGGGCCATGGTTTGAAGACGCCTGGTGTATTGTGAAGCCTAGGGCTAAATTTCTCACTAGGTTACTGGCTGGTCTAAACCTAGCTTCTGATTCTGATAAATTAACACTTTAATTATCTGACCCTTAGGTCACTCATACAATGCCATATTTTGGCCTGGCAAAGAGAGCAGTTACCCACATGTGTGTCTGATGTTTCAATATGCTTTTAGAATTTATACTGTTTATACTTTATGATATACATATTGGGAAATGCTTTACTTTTCCATTGTACATTATATCTTATTTTATAATGTTTCGTCATATTGGGTGTTGCTTTGTAAAAGCCTCTGGCAGGCTGTACACAAATACTGCTACTTCTAACAGCTCAAATCTGTTTCCAGGCTCTTGCTGTACATCTCCCTGATAGTTCCGCACTCTGGACTTGGCTCCCTACCTTGAAGCCCTTTATTGGGTGATTACTTCCCTGTTTCTGCATAGATGAGCTCTTGCCTCTGGAACTTGTTTTGTGTGATAAGACTGGGATGACCTCAAAGCGGCTTGTGAAAACAAAAGAGGATACCATCAAATACAGTTGGATTTGATTTCATGATCCAATCAGTTCCACTCTGAGCTGTTCATTGGATTGAACCCTGATCCATGGGCATTGTGATCAGCAGATCAGTGTTTTCTGAAAACTATGGACTCTAGATTTTTTAAAAAATCCCCAGGTGAATGTCTCTGTGATGCCACAGTTTAGTGATCATTGGTAAAATACTCCTAGGGCAGTGATGGCGAACCTATGGCACGGGTGCCAGAGGTGGCACTCGGAGCCGTCTCTGTGGGCACGCACAAACAGAGTTGCCCCCCCTCACATCTAGGCTGGCCAGGGCCGCTGGCCTCGATTATTAGCATTAAACCTAAGACCTAGTTTTGGGGAAGCAGTGTAGGTAACCCTGTTAAGCACAGTTAAACCCCACTGATTTTCATGCAAAGAACTAAAGTGCGATCCTTTACCTGGGAGTAAGCTCGGTTGCTGGCAATGGGACTTGCTTCTGAGCAAACCCTCCTAGGGTCGTGATTCACCCGTGGGAAGAGTTGCACTGTTGCTTCAAAGCCTACTACCACCGACTACCACCAAGCTTACTCCCGAGTAACGCACACCTCTGAGCCAACCGTTTTTCTAAACTAAAACCTCAGTAATCAGGTTGAATTGCCGTGTTGGCACTTTGCAATAAATAAGTGGGTTTTGGGTTGCAATTTGGGCACTCGGTCTCAAAAAGTTTCGCCATCATTGTCCTAGGGTATTCCATGCATGTACTCTAGATAATTTGCCACCTTAAAACCCTGGATGTGCATTTTTTTTGAGCTTCAAAAGTCCCTGGAAAATTGACAGACAGAAGCCTTTATTGGCATTATAAATTATAGTATTAAAAGAGAGAGAGAGAGAGAGAGAACACAATGAGAGATAAATTAACCATGACTATTTTGTAAAAAAAATAATTACGCTTGTCCAGGTAATGTTTCAGAAAGCTCGCAACATTTTCACAAATAAGGTCAGAAGAACCATTGAGCAGAAAATTCATAGTAGATGACATATCAATATTTAACCTCTCTATTAAGGGATGGATATACATGGAGCGAGGAGAATCATAGATGGGGCACTTTAAAAGTACATGTTAGACAGTCTCAACCACAGCCATTTTACACTGGCATAGCCTATTCTCATAGGGGATATTGTTATAGCTGCCAAATCAGAACATAAGAAATAGCCTGCTGGATCAGACCGGAGTCCATCTAGTCCAGCATTCTGCTACTCGCAGTGGCCCACCAGGTGCCTTTGGGAGCTCACATGCAGGATGTGAAAGCATCTGCTGCTGCTGCTCCTGAGCAATCTGAGATCAAGGAGGATCAAGATTGGTAGCCATAGATTGACTTCTCCATAAATCTGTCCAAGCCCTTTTTGAAGCTATCCAGGTTAGTGGCCATCACCACCTCCTGTGGCAGCATATTCCAAACACCAATCACACGTTGTGTGAAGAAGTGTTTCCTTTTATTAGTCCTAATTCTTCCCCCCAGCATTTTCAATGAATGCCCCCTGGTTCTATGTCATGGTGTCATGGTGTTAGGCAGAGCATTGAAACGAGCAAGTGAGTATGCTCTGCATTGGGATATTCCTGAAAAATATTACATGGAAAGACATTAAAACAAAACAGAACAAAACAAAGTCCCTTGCTAGAATCGCATAGGAACCCTGCCATGGAGTTCTGTATTAGAAGGAAATCTCTTAAATTAAGTCAAAACACCCTCTGCAGGAGATTACAGGAACTCGATCCCATACAGGCACCAGTTGTCTAAAATGTAAAACAAAAATTATACATTTCTGTTAAATTTCAGATTCCAACAATCTGAAATATAAAGAGAGAAGCAATAAATGGACACCAACGTCATTATGCTAAAATGGGGAATTATATATATACAAGCAGCAAAGCCCATTGTGGGAGAGATGCAATGGACCCTAAGAAAGGGTGGGAAAGGAAGTGTCTCCTCTAAAATGGGCTTTAGTGAGGCCGTAGCCCCCCCTTGCTCCCAGCATGACATGTACCACTTACCTGGGCCTGGGTCTGTAGCTTGGGGTGGATAAGTTGGAGAGGTGTGGCTTGGCGTGGGGGGAAGGGTGGCAAGGTGAGGTTTGGGTGGTTGACTGGGGTAGCGGGGAATGGAGTGACTTTGGTTGGGGAAGGTTGGAAAGGTGTTGTTTATGGTGGGGGAGGGTGGCAAGGTGAGGCTTGGTGTGGGAGAAGGGTCAAAAGCTGTGGCTAGGGGTGAGGAGAGGGTTGGTAGGTCAGTATTAGGGTGGGGGAGGATTGGAAGTTTGCATTGGGGTAGGGGAGAGTGGCAAATGAGACTTGGATGGAGGAAGGTTGAAAGGTGTGGCTTGGAGTGAGTGGAGTGGGGCAGAGATTGAAGGTGTTGTGTGGGGTGGGAAAGGGGAGGGGAGGGTGGCAAGGTGAGTATTGGGGTGGGGAAGGGTGGCAAGGTGAGGCTTGAAGGGCCATCCAGTTGCAGCTCACCTGGAGATGCTGTGTGGTTTAGAAAGAAAGAGACAGATGTGGTTTGGCATTGCCTGCCTTGGTATAACAACGCAGGACTTCCTTGGAGGCAGTGGTGGGATTCAGCAGGTTCACACCACTTTGGCAGAACCAGTTGTTAAAATGTTGCTTAAATTATTTGAATCCCAGTTGTTAAATTATTTGAATCCCACCACCGGAATCGGTTGTTAAATTAGCTGAATCCCACCACTGCTTGGAGGCCTCCTATCCATTTACCAACCAGGGCTAACCCTGCTTAGCTTCTAAGATCTAAAAAGATCAAATGACTTGAGGCTATCCAGGTCAGGATACTGAACCAGTTAATGAAGGAGAATAGGTACAAGCATAACCTAATAACAGAGCATCTCTTTTTTTTTTGAGTTTTCAGATCTTTATTGGGGTTTTGTGTAAGTACAAATATCAAGACATTACAGTGGTCTTTACATTCACATCCCCCAGATAGGAGAGAGAGAAAAGAAAGAAAATAGTATAATATTAAAAAAGAAAAAAGATGAAGAAAGGAAAGTGAAGAATGAAAAGTGAAAGATAAAGAACAAGAAAAAAAGAATTACATTTCCAATCTGTATTTACATTTTTAAGAACAATAAAATATAATCATTCAGCAAACTTATGATTGTCTTCTCTGGTTTCTATCTGTACACACTTTAGCGTTGTCGTATACAATTATCTATCCAATTAAATGTTTTGGACAGCATATCTTCGTTCTAAATAGTTATTCCATTGATCCCACTGGTTTTTTAGATTATATGTTTTCAGAGCATCTCTTTTCATCAGAATGACTGATTTGTTTTCTTTAGATCAAAATGAATATTGATTTAATGGATTGATCTATGGATTGCCTGAAATGTGTACGCCTAGTTGGCTGTCCCATCTTTGTGCTGGGCTACAGTCCTAAAGGTAAAAAGGTAAAGACAGTCTCATCTGCAAGCACCAGGTCATTATTGGCCCTTGGAGTGATGACACATCCAGACACATAACTGGAGAGGGGAGGGTTGAGCCCAGGCACTCCTTGGGAGGGGGGAGGGTGTTCAGGAACAGCTCCCACACAGATTTAGTCATGCCTCACCACATAGAAGTAAGCTCATCTTAATTTTAAAGCAACCAAAGGCCTTTTTGGGCAGCAGCAGAAGGGTAGGCGACAGGGTGGGGGAGAAAAGTGGCCCACATCCCCCCTTCCCCCTCTGCTGAAAAAAAAGCCCGTGGTTGCTTTTCTAAAAATGAGAGGGTTGTTTTGGGATGAACCAACATTTTGCATAAAGATCCATGATTCTTTTCCCAATTATCTTTTTTAAAAAATTCTGAACAGCTGCTGGGACTGCAGTTTAAAAGAGGAATATTGCTGTAGGTGGGGGGGAGAGAGGAAGCCTTCTTCAGCTTCCTACCTGAACTGCTCTATCCCTCCCGGACAGTCACTTCCTGCCAAAGAGCCAGCAGCTGAGTTGTCCGTAGTGTGAAAAGAATAATGGAATCCTATGCATTGTTCTGTCTTAAGATTTGGCATGTTGAATCAAAATGAAGAAACGGAGCCAGAGAACAGGAAAGTTCTCTGATTTCAACATATCTAACAACTTGGGCCTTTCCCCACTTACGATTTGCGGCGCCCTGCTCCCAGAGCGAGCAATTTCCGGCACGGGGTCGTGTTCCCCACTGCCCCGTGCAGAGCGTGCCACGTCAGAAGGTGCCGTTTCTTCAGCGTCAGAAATGACGCACGCCGAGGGGACGTGAGAGCGCAGAGTCGGGGCGGCTGCGTTGTCGCCGCCCGGACTCATGGGGAGCACCGCTGGACCACACACTATTTGGGGACAGTAGCGCGCAGCAAACGGTAAGTGGGGAAAGGGCCCATGTCTGCCTATCTAGTTCCATTTCCCCCCTCCTCTCTCTTAACTCCCTTTTTGTCCTGCCTCCAGTGATGTCAGTGGTGTCGGATCCAAATGGAATCCACTGCCCTGCCTGCTACTCGCCTGGTGAAAGTTGTGTTAATGAGATCACCGATTGCACTGGAGATCAGGATCATTGCTTTGAGATGGTCTCGTCCACACATATTGGTAAGTCTGACTGCTCAGGCCATCAATGAACTTTGGAAGTTCTTTTTTCTCTCCTGGATAGAGGTTTGTGCAGTAGTATTTGTACATGTATTATTTGTATACCATGGTTGCATTTTATTTCCATTGGGAGGAGGGGAAGGGGGGGAGGGGAAATGGAGGGGAGGGATGGGTTTGAAAACAGTGTTGGCCAAATTCATGGAGGTCATGACTCATGATGACCAAAGACCCATAACTCAAGACAGTCTACTGCAGAAGAACAGCTGGGAAGGACCCCAGTAACAGGATGCCTTGTTATTGTTAAACCTTTATTAGGCATAGAATCCATATAACAGCCAACATTGTCCAAACAAGTATCCCATACATGAGAACCATCGCAGGTAATCATTTCAAAGGCTGTTTCTGCACGGGCAAAATATGACGTCGTGGCAACGGAAAAAGAAGCGTCATAGCGAGAGCGTTCGCACGCGCAGCGCAGCGGCAATTTCTTGGTCGTTACGTCATGGCAACGCTAAACCGGCGCGAAGACGCTGTATTCAAAAAACGCTTGGAACCATTCTTTTTCCCCTCGTGACGCAGCGACGCCGCACTCGTGCGAACCGCCGGCACGGAGCCGTCCTCATGAATGGCGACTGCCAGACAGCCAAGCTGGGTCCCCTCCCCCCCCACACGCACACGTTCGTCCCTAGCGATGTCCCTGCATGGTCAGGCACCTGTCCCAGATCCATGTCGCCTGTGCAGATGGTGGCTGCCCATACACACTCTGGCCTCACGGGCAACATGAACTGAGACGGACAGTAGCTGGGAGGGGAGGCACTGATGGATGGGGGACGGGCAGGACATCAGGGCTGTCACATTGGCCATCGCGTCTTCGCAAGTGCGCAGGCGCAACGTGGCGAGACGCCGCTTCCGCAGCGCTTCCGTGCGAACCGTCACATGTCTGCGGGGGTCTGGATGCCCGCAGCTCCGCCTGTCCGTGCGAACGCTTTTTTTCGGAGGCGTCGCATTTTACGACGTCATCGCGTCGCTGTTTTCGGCCGTGCGGAAACAGCCAAAGTTTCTATAAGGAACCTAGCTACAAAAGTTAAAATCTCGGAGGCGGAATTGTTTAGTAGAAACGTAATCTTCCCCACAGTAGAGTATTCATTAAAGATTACAGGACAAAGAGCAAAAAGTCTGCTCCTAGTCCTAGTATTTGGGGCAGTCGAGCAATATATGTTCCATGGTTTGAATCGCTGTGATACAATGAGGACATTTCCGCTCTTGCAGGTCGATTTTTCGGAACCTTCCTTGTAGCATAGAGCAAGGGAAGGAGTTACATCGAGCCCTAGTGATTATCCATCTATGCTTGGGCTCCTGAAGTAAACTCAAATAATCTGCCGTGTGATTGATTTTAAATTTGATATTAAAAAAGAGGGGGGGAAGCAATTGCTTCTCGCCTTGTCCTGCAGAACTTGAAACTCTTGATCTAGCAGTCGCCTTTTTAATCGAGAGAAGATTTCAGAAGCAGGCAGCATTTGCAAGGCTTCCCAGGAAAATCCCAGGGAAAGTATTTTAGTTTCCACTGCCCGCCACCACTTCGATTCATGAAGCAACAGGATGCCTTCATGTCCTGCTCCTGGTCTTCCTGGGAACATCTGGTTAGCTGCTGGACTTCTGATTCCTCTCATTTCATGTATCTGTTTGTTGTCTTCATTGATCAATTGCCTTTCTCGGTTGACCCTCAATGCAAATTCAATCTGATAGCATGAAACATCCAAAACACAATTCAATTGGACTACATTTGCAGAATTAGAAACCTGTGCCAACAGAAAACTCTCCACGGCATGACATACCATTCCATTCTTCTTAATGATTTCTGATCCTTGCTAAGCAGTATAGGGGAGTGAAGGGCTGCTTTGACTGTTCACCTTGTCTTCCATCTCCAGGTGGAAAAAACATCAGCGTCATCATGAAGGGCTGTGCCACCAAGAATGTTTGTTTGGCAGTGGAACAAGGACGGGCCTCCCCTATTACAGGGTCTGGTTTGTCTCTTATACAGGGCAGATGCACAGCCAAGACTTCAGATGGAACTCAGACCAATGGATTCTTCTTCCCAACCATCTCTGGGTTCCTGCTGATGAAGATGTTCTTGTGAAAAAGTGCCTTTCTGAGATCCTATCATCTGTGTTGACTCATATTTTCCTGTTACCTGAACAAATCAGCAGTACATTCAATGGCTTTGACTCTTCTTTGTAGTACCCAGGAAAAATAAACACCAGCAATAAAAGGAACGTAGGCAGAACGTCATCTCTATGGTATGTCATTTCCAGGTTGAGAAAGTGCCTTCAAGTTGCTTTCAACCCTGGGAATTAATGACCTCCCAAACATCCTGATTCTTGTCTCAGTTATCCTCAGGTAGCCTTCTTTTGAAGGGAGCGATGAGCAATTGTGCTGCAAAGTTGGTGCTTCTACCTTGAAAAACAGCATCCCCAGAGCCCTGCAAAGATCTCCCACAGAATTCAATTGCAGCAAAACAGTAACCCAGCCCTTCATCCACCCATCGTTTCCAACAAATGAAAAAACAATCTTTGTACCCCAGGGGAAAAGCAGAGAGGCATGCCTATGTACAACCACCCCAAGGACTAACGCAAGCCCAAGAGACTTATATCAGAACCAATCCAGCAGAACCCAAACCAATACATCAGAAGTCGAATGGAACCAAAATCAAACACACACACACACACACACACACACACACACACACACACACAGAGAGAGAGAGAGAGAGAGAGAGAGAGAGAGAGAGAAACACAGCACAAGAAAATCAAAACAGGACACTTTTGGCAGCCTAGACAAAGCCACAAGCCAGTCTAATGGCAGGTGCCCAGCAAAACGTAGGCACAACAATACCCTGGCAACAAAGATACCTTAATTTTACCAAGGAAGGAAGGCCTCAAAAAGTGAAATGAATTGGTTCCTCTGTGCACCCTTAAGAAAAATTATTGTATCATTTGAATATTCCATTTTATATTAACATTCTTCATTCGTTTTCAAACAATTTTCCGCTTTTCCCCCTCCCCCTGTATTTTCTCCATAATTTTATCAAACAAACAGCAGTAAGTTCATTCTTTGTAATCTCTTCTCCCATATCCCCTCATTGACTCCAGCTTCTTTCATCCAGTCCGCATATATTGACCATATCTTCCAATATTTTGCTGTTTATCTTGCCACAGTTTATTTTTTGTTATTATTTCGAAAATATCCAGTGTCACTTGTTCCCAGATATATTCCAACCATTTCTGGATTGTCCATTTTTTCTTTTCTTTCCAGCCTAAAGCTATTGTTGCATGTGCTTCTTTGATCATTATTTTATACATATAGTTATATTTTTATCTACCCTTCTATCCTCCATTACACCCATGAACATTAAATCATTATTTATCCCAATATTAATCTTCACCAGTTTCTCGATATATAACATTACGGTTGTCCAATTTTTTTTCACTTCTATACATTCCGTCCACATATGACTATAATATGCCTCCTGGTCTCCGCAGTGCCAGCATTTAGGACTAATTCCTTTAATCATAGGCTACTAGCGGGCCTGGCCATGTGTTGCTTGGCTGAGTCTGGTGAAGTGGAAAAGAAAGACAAGGGGAAGTAAACGGTTCGAACGTGTCATTGCACAATGATTGCAAGGGAGAGGAGGGGCAAGGGGCCCCTCGCTCCCCTCCCTCTCCCCCGTTCCCTTGCATGGCAACCCAGCTGGTCCCTCCCTAATGTTCCCCTTCCTCTGATAGGGTGGGTGGGCCATGTGCAGGTGGCTGGTCCTGTCCCTTTCAATCCCTTCCCTTGCAGGCGAATTATCTAGCATAAAACACGCTGGGAGGCATGAGCTATGTTGTGTTCAAATTTCATAGCGTTTGGTCCAGCAAACCCCTGGACCCTCCCTCACCTTCCCCTTCCTCTGCTAGGGTGGGTGGGTCATGTGCAGATGGCCCGCCCCATCCCTTTCATTCCATAAGGCAGTGGTTTTCAAGGAAGGTATGGTTGGTTCCCTTGTATCAGAAGGTGTTGCTTTGATGGCCAGCAGATGGCGCTGTTGCGGAACAGAACTGTGGTTCCAACTGTCACAGGTGTGGCATGTACACAATAACTGGCACAGTTGTCACATGTCCCCAACACGAGGTGTGGACACAGTATGGAAACCTGGCTGCATCGCCAATGCGACATTGTGTGAAAATTTCAAAGCAATCGGTCCAGTAGTTTGGGAGATTACCTGTCAGCAGAAAAACGCACTGATAGATTTATATATATATACTTGGCAGGCTCCACGCTGCTGCTGTGGCTTATTGTGGGTGAAATGTGCTGGAACAGTAGCAGCAAATCAATTGCAGAGGCCAGCAGTACATGCTCATGCAAACACGCAGCCTGATACTGTGCGATGTCAGTGATGTGTGTGCCCACATTGCTTAAGGGGGGGGGATGGAAAGGCACCCGTCCCACACATCTAGCCTGACTGGTCATGATCCTTTACCTGGGAGTAAGTTTGGTTGGTGGCAATGGGTGTCGCTTCTGAGGAAACCCTCTGAGGGGCGCGACGCAGCCATTCTGTGCATGTCAGTTTGGCTGTACTGAGCTTACTCCTGAGTAATGCGTGCCTGGTTTTCCTAACTGTGCAGTATTCAGGGAATCTAGGGTGCCTGGCCCCTCCCTCCCCTCCCCTGCATGTCACCCCTCCCCCTCCTCTCCTCCCTCACTTCTCTTCCCTTGCATGCCACCCTCCCTCCCTTCCCTTTCCCTCCCTAGGGTGGGTGGATCATATCAAGATGCTGGGCCCTGCCCCCTCTCCTGCATGCCATCCCCACTCTTCCCTCCCTCACTTTCTTCCTTGCATGCCACCTCCCTCCCTTCCCTTTCCCTCTGCTAGGGTGGGTGGGTCCTACCAAGATGCTGGGCCCCCTGCCTCCCCTCCCTTGCATGCCACCCCTCACTGTCTCCCCTCTCCTCATCTCTTCTTCTCAGGCATGCCTCCCCCACCATCCCTTTCCTCTCCCTCCCTCTCTTCCCTTGCATGCCACCCAGTGGTGGGATCCAAAAATTTTAGTAACAGATTCCCATGGTGATGGGATTCAAACTGTGGCGTAGCGCCAATGGGACTGGGCGGGGCACGACGGGGGTGTGGCCGGACATTCCGGGGGTGGGGCATTCCTGGGCAGGGCTGTGGCAAGGACACAGCCGCTGCGCCGGTCCTTGGGTGGGAAACGAATGCATGCAGGTGCAGGCTGCCACGCACACCGGTGCACCTCCTGCTAGACTGCTTCAAGTTCTGCGCGCTACTTCTGAGAGGAGGGGCGTAACTAAGGCAAAAATCACGTGGCAAAATCACCAGTTAGTAACCCCCTCTCCGCACACAGAAATAATTAGTAACCTACTCTCGGGAACCTGTGAGAACCTGCTGGATCCCATCTCTGATGCCACCCCTCCCTCTCAGTGGCATAGGAGGTTAAGAGCTCGTGTATCTAATCTGGAGGAACCGGGTTTGATTCTCCGTTCTGCCGTGTGAGCTGTGGAGGCTTATCTGGGGAATTCAGAGTAGCCTGTACACTCCCACACACGCCAGCTGGGTGACCTTGGGCTAGTCACAGCTTCTCAGAGCTCTCTCAGCCCCACCTACCTCACAGGGTGTTTGTTGTGAGGGGGGAAGGGCAAGGAGATTGTCAGCCCCTTTGAGTCTCCTACAGGAGATAAAGGGGGGATATAAATCCAAACTCCTACTCCTCCTCTTCCTCTTCTTCTTCTTCTTCTCCTCCTCCTCCTCCTCCCCTCTCCCTCGTGTGTATGTGTGTGTATGTGTTTCACTTCCACTCGAGTTACTGCCTATGTGCTGTTTTGTTCTGCCCATCTTTGGCCATCCAGCAACATTCTCCCAAGGGCAATTCTGTAACATTCTAAGAGTGACAGTTACACACATGTATCTCCCTCCCTGTCCTTCAAATTGTGGAGCGCTAAGAAAAGTTAAGTGTTTTTACCTGGGCCAGGTATGAAATTTCAGGTATGTGAACATCTGAAAACACTCTCGCCTGACTGACTATAGTGGCTGGGAATTTTCAGAGGAATTAGCCCAGCAGTTACTGAGGTACCCTGTCATCAACACATACACAGTTAGCTTTTTATATATATAGATATATATAGATTTGTTTTGGTGTTCTATACCATTTCAATATCACTTTTCTTTCCAACTCGATATATTTCTCAATCTTTATATTTTTCCATTAAATTTTCAGTTTTCCCAGTATCTAGAAAACCTTCCTTCTCCCATTTTTGATTCAATGTTCTTATCATAAAGTCTTTGTCATCAACCATATATTTATATATATATATGTCCCAAAATTTTCCCTTTATATTTTTCATATAGTTCAAAACATTTAGCCATTATACATTCTCCTCCAATAGTTCTATTGAAAGGGCCAACAGGTAGCACATTTTTGTGCTACGGTATGTGAAAAGAGGCAGAAGAAAGTGGTTCATTTTTAACAATGTATTTAAAATTTGCTTTTATATGGGTTCATCTTTTATGGATTATATGTCCTGTGAGATTGCAGTGTGATACTCAGTTGCTTTTGGTCTGGATCAAAATAAATTGAATTGAATTAAGCCTAGTGTCAAGTCTGCTTTCAGTGGGGGTGGGAAGTTACCACACTGTCTGAATTCATAAAACAAGTAGCCAGGTGCTGCTATCTAACTGTCTCTGGTGCTGGGCCTGCACAAGGCCAAATAATTCTCTGTTCTCATAGCTGTGACCTTGTAAATTGCACCGAAGGGAGGGGATTGGGAGTATGGCTTATATAAGAAGGAGAACTGCCTTTCAGGCAGAGCTTTCTTTGAACTGTTCCAGATCTGTCTTATGCCTGCAATAAAAAAAAAGAAGAAGAAGAAGAAGAAGAAGAAGAAGAAGAAGAAGAAGAAGAAGAAGAAGAAGAAGAAGAAGAAGAAGAAGAAGAAGAAGAAGAAGAAGAAGAAGAAGAAGAAGAAGAAGCAGCAGCAGCAGCAGCAGCAGCAGCAGCAGCAGCAAGCCTTTATTGGCATAGACAGCAGTAAAACAATAATAAAAACAGATTAAAAAGCATATACAACATAGGATATATATGTTAGGACAAAGGAAATCTACTGGCATTTAGTAATTTCCAGGAGAAAGTCTGCCACTATCATACAGAGAGAAGGATCAGGGTTGTCCAACAAGTAATGTAATCTCAATAAATCGGGGAGGTCGGGTAAAGGGAAGAAGAAGAAGAAGAAGAAGAAGAAGAAGAAGAAGAAGAAGAAGAAGAAGAAGAAGAAGAAGAAGAAGAAGAAGAAGAAGAAGAAGAAGAAGAAGAAGAAGAAGAAAGAAGAAGAAGAAGAGGAGGAGGAGGAGGAGGAGGAGGAGGAGGAGGAGGAGGAGGAGGAGGAGTTTGGATTTATATACCCCCCTTTCTCTCCTGCAGGAGACTCAAAGGGGCTTACAATCTCCTTCCCCCCTCACAACAAACACCCTGTGAGGGAGGTGGGGCTGAGAGAGCTCCAAGAAGCTGTGACTAGCCCAAGGTCACCCAGCTGGCATGTGTGGGAGTGTACAGGCTAATCTGAAATCCCCAGATAAGCCTCCACAGCTCAGGCGGCATAGAGCTTGGAATCAAACCTGGTTCCTTCAGATTAGATACACCAGCCCTTAACCTCCTACTAATTGCTTTCTACTTCTACATTGTTCAATTGTCTGGTCAAGTGGATTTGGACACCTAGGATCAAACAGAACATCTGAAGCATGCCTATATTCCAGGGAACACCTGGACAACTGTGGTAAAAGGGGCAATACCACTTTAAGAGCATTAGAATTTCAAGGTTGCTGGGAAACGGTTGGAGGTTCTGGAACTCTGTTTCTCTGTTTTCAGGTTCAGTTAAGATGAAGGCATGTCTCGAAAAGCAATTGAACAGTACTTGCTTCTGAAGGTAACAATTCATATCTCAAACTCTTCCTAGGCATTTGTATGGAGAGACAATGAAAAAAGGCTAAATATTAATAAATAATATTCCCTCTTTTGGCTGCTCCATCTATCATCTGATGGAGATTCCTGCTTTTTCACCCTCTGCTACTTGTCCAGCACTTATTTTGGGCGAGAGACCTTCATCAAATGCCATCTCCTTCCACTGTCACCAGAGGATTTATATCTGCTCCTGTTCCTCCACACAGATCTCAGGTAATTCAGGGGTGTTGACCCAAGAGAAAGTTACTACAGTGTGTTCATGGCCACTGTGACTCCTGACAAGACACAAGGTGAGTTTTGAATTTTGAGAAGCAACATTTTTCTTGCTGTTTGTTAGGATGTGGGGGAATACCAGCTCCCTGGGCCGTTCCATGAACCCCATGACAAGTTACCACATTGGATGTTGTTACAGATCCAGAGAAATTGTCTCATCAGAGAGACCTTTTACATCAGCTCTCAGACTGTACACCATCATGAAGATTCTCCTGAGACTTTTCCTCTTCTCTGTGCTTCTTGCCACAGGTAAGAGGGGGGTGGGGTCAGTGGCCCACTGAAGAAGTTTTCAGATCAGTGATGAGATTCAAATAATTTGACAACCAGTTCTGAAATTCCGGGGGTGGGATTCAATTAATTTAATAACCGGTTTGCTGCTCTAAAGACCGTTTGAAGTATAAAAAAAGATATACCGAAAGGTTGTTTATTATTTCATACAGTTAATACTTACATAAGAATAATAAAAGAGGTACACAAAACTAGATGATGTTATAAGAAAGATTTTAAAAATATTAATGAGAAAACTTGCTTGAAAAACACAGATCTCATTATTTTTGCACCAAGTCATCCCAAAATCACCAACACATCTCAACTCCAGCCATTAGCCACATGTCAGAACGCAAAAAACACACATCCCATGCTTCGTGGTGCCGCAGTGGCACCAAAAGCCTTCTTGAAAAACATGGATCTTCGTGATTTTTCCACTTGGTCACCCCAAAATCACCTGCACATTACAGCTCATCCCCCTAGACACGTCTGAACACAATAATCCTGCATCCAATGCTCCGTGCCACCACAGTGGCACAAAAATGTAGTTAAAACAAATGGATCATAAGAACAAGCCTGCTGGATCAAACCAGAGTCCATCTAGTCCAGCAGTCTGCTACTCGCAGTGGCCACCAGGTGCCTTTGGGAGCTCACATGCAGGAGGTGAAAGCAATGGCCTTCTGCTGCTGCTGCTGCTGCTGTTCCTGAGCACCTGGTCTGCTAAGGCCTTTGCAATCTCAGATCAAGAAGGATCAAGATTGGCAGCCATAGATCAACTTCTCCATAAATCTGTACAAGCCCCTTTTAAAGCTATCCAGGTTAGTGGCCATCACCACCTCCTGTGGCAGCATATTCCAAACACCAATCACACGTTGCGTGAAGAAGTGTTTCCTTTTATTTGTCCTAACCCCCCCCCCCCCCTGTATTTTCAGTGTATGGTCACCAGGAAGTATTGTGGGAAAGAGAAAGACCCCTCTTTCTGTCAACATTTTCTACCCCATGCATAATTTTATAGACTTCAATCATATCCCCCCTCAGACGTCTCCTCTCCAAACGAAAGAGTCCCAAACGCTGCAGCCTCTCCTCATAAGGAAGGTGCTCCAATCCCTCAATCATCCTCGTTATTCTTCTCTGCACTTTTTCTATCTCTTTGATATCCTTTTTGAGATGTGGTGACCAGAACTGCCCACCCTAACTCCAAGTGCGGTTGCACCTCCTGCCTTATATAAGGGCATTTGTTTCCTGTTTTATTCTCAATTCCTTTCCTAATGATCCCCAGCATAGAGTTTGCCTTTTTCACAGCTGCCATGCATTGAGTTGACATTCCCATGGAACTATCAACTAAGACGCCCAAATCCCTTTCCTGGTCTGTGACTGATAGTACTGACCCTTGTAGCGTGCATGTGAAGTTTGGATTTTTTGCCCCTATGTGCATCACTTTGCATTTTGCTACATTGGACTGCATTTGCTAATAACTAAAACACTCTAAACATAGTTTATTTAATGGGTCATTGGAGCTCAGCAAGGATCCAAAAGGATTTTTGCCCTTGTACACCATAAAATTTACAGAGATAAATATACAGATTAAAACATGCCTGAACACAATGATCAACATCCCATGCTACGTGGCACCACAGTGGCACAAAAACCTGCTTGGAAAACACGGATCCTCTTGGATCCTCATGATTTTTGCACTATGTCACCCCAAAATCACCAGCACATCACAGCTGAAGCTCCTGGCCACATGTCTGAATACAACAATTACACATCCCAAGCTCTGTGGCAGTGCTGTGGTGAAAAAACCTGCTTGGAAAACATGAATCCTCATGATTTTTGCACTAAGTCACCCCAAAATCACCACCAATCAGAATAATGCCAGCTGAGCTAGGGGTGGGGGCAGGAATGCAAGGGGTGGATAGGGGTGGATAGGAGTGGGGAGAGGTGACAAGGGGTGGCTAGTGGTGTGGAAAATGGGAAGGGGTGGCAGGAGAGGGAAGGCCTCTGCCAGACCCTCGGGCCCAACTGGCCTTTTGGGGAGATAGGGGAGAGGGAAGGTCTTTGCCAGGCCCTCAAGGGCCCAGCTGGCCTTTTCAGATGGGTAAGGGGGACGGATAAGGTCTCTGTCGGGCCCTCAAGGTTCCAGCTAACCATTAGTGGTGGATGGGGGGAGAGGGAAGGTCTCTGATGAGCACTCAAAGGCCCAGTTGGCATTTTGGGGAGAGAGGGAAGGTCTCTGCCGGGCCTTAAAGAAGCCAGCTGGCCTTTTTTGGTGGGTGGGGGGAGAGAAGCTGTCTGCCGGGCCTTCAAGGGCCAAGCTGGCCTTTTGGGGTGGGGAGGAGAGGGAAGGTCACTGCTGGGCCCACAATGGCCTGTGCCACATTCCCACCCCCTGCCTCACTGACTTTTGGAGGCTCCTTGGTGGTCTTGGGCAGCCTGTCCAGGCCTGACTGGAAAAGCAGTTCAGTGGGGCTGGGGGGGGGGAGGAGGAGGAGGAGGGGTGTGGGGGACCTCCTTCTCCTCCTTCTCTTCACCCCTCACTCCTGCTCCCTGTCCAGTCTGGCAAGCTCTACTTTTCAGCCTGGCCTCTTTCCCTCCCTTAAAACCCAGGCTCTTAAAGGGAAGGGTCCTCTTAAGATCAAAGGTTCTCTTAAATGGAAAGGTCCTTTCCCTTTAAGAGACCAGGTTTTAAGGGTGCGGTGGAGGACAGGCTGGGGATGACAACCAGTTCTGCGAAATAGAGAAAAGATTAGCTACCGGCTCTAGCGAAGTGGTGCCAACCGGTAGATTTCTTATTGGGCTCTGATAACAGTATTTTAACCCTTTTCTTTCTTGAAGATAAGTTAGGGGAGTTTGTCTAAGGTCATCAGAATGTTGGACAGAAAGCATCCAACGCATATCATAGTATGCTACCTTATTCAAATCTCAATATATGCTTCAGAAGTTTTCAACACCTCTGGTTATCCCTATCTGGAAGGAACCCTAATTTTGGACATCCGCATTTGCTTATCTCTTATTTTTATTCACGGCCCACCCTGACTGCCTTGACCTCCTCCCTGTCTGCATTTGTTTCCTGCTTTTTCATAAGACCCTTGAGAGGGAAATGATCATTTTCCCTCCAGAATACGTCACTAACGTGTAAACAAAGAAGTAAGATAAGGCATTATTGAAAGTTTATTCAGCATTATTTTACTGAACTAATAACTAATATTGTTGTTATGTGTGGGAGAGAAAATGGAACTGAACTGCAAACACTGCATGCAGGCCCCGAGCCCTGCTGTGGAGCTCCATATCACAAATCTGTAGTTGACCTGGGAAGCTCCAGCATTACATTGGAAGAAAACCCTCACTACCAACAACACCAAGAAAAAAACTAACAGGGGTAAGAGAGATAACAGTGCCTCTTATGCATAAAATAAGGCAAGAAAATGCCAAATCTTTGTAATAAAGAGAAGAGCCCCTCCCCCCCCCCCAAAAAAAAAACAGAAGAAGGAAATTTAGCCATGTTGAGGAAGAGAAAACACTGGAATGCAATGAGATAAGCAAAGCAGAGACTATGCAGGCGGATAGCCAGTGTGGTGTGATGATTAGAGTGAGTAACTAGGAGCAGGGAGACCCATGTTCAAATCCTCACCATGCCCTGAACTCAGTGAGTGACATTGGGGCCAGCCATTTCCCTATCAGTCTAGCCTAGCTCCACAATGAGGTTGTGAAGATAAAGCAGAAGAGAGAAAAAGGATGTACTACATGTTGTTATTTCTTTGCTGTCTCCAGGCTCTTTTCTGGTGTGTGAAGTTTGTTCTAGCCCGGGCAGCAGCTGCAGTGGTGTGAGAGAACCCTGCCACACTACGGATGGCACCTGTGCTATCATCACAATTGAGAATACTCTAGGTGGGTATGAGGGAGGATGAACCAAGTCAGGATGGGGGAGTAAGTCCAGGCAAGGAAGTTTACTTGGAAGTATGGACTGTGGGAGCATTCCCTTCACATTCTTGCATACAGTCTAAGGGGAATCAGACCATCTGCAAGGCTTTTCCCCATGAGCCCTCCAATTTGTATCAGTCTTGCTCTTTTGCGGAGCTGGTAAAATCTCCATTTGCAGTGCCATTGGGACGATTCAAGAGTCAAGTGCAACTTTCTCAGGCATCACACTGTTCCCAAGTGTGCCCCCAGACCCAATTCTCCATTGAATAAAATTGACAGTTCACCTGGAAGCACCTTCTCTTGTAAAACATCCACGTCGGCTAATGGTTTAGAAATAATTGGGAAATAGGGTTGGTGGTCAGATAAACTCCATCCACTAGTTCAGCTATCCCCCTTTCATGCTGAAGAATGAAGTCAGTGTCTGAAGAAGTGAGAAATGAGCTACCTTTAGTTGGATGGATCTAAAGTTTCATTCATCAAATGGAGCTCTTTTCATTACAACTATCTTATTCCCTGCCCTGGAAGTTCTAAGTAACTGGTCCCATAAGTTGATCTCTCTCTTTACATGCTGTTGTTCCCCGGGCAATTTGAATCCACACACATCATTGATGTACAAAATGGAGATGATACCCTATCCTAAAGCAAGTCTGTTCTTCTGTAAATCCCATTCAGTTCCATAGGTCTTTCTCCCAGGCAAGGGCATGTGGGATTGTGGCCGTTGTGTAAAGTTTTCCATCGAATGTGCCCCTACCTCCTCATTTGATACCCTAATGATCAGGAATGTTTTGCCTTCTGTTGGGTTCTAAGACAGTGAGAGTTGAATCTTACAGTGTAAGGGCAGGGGACACAAGGAGAGGACTTTGGCTCCCAACCCAGCCCAGCGGTGTTGGGCTCCTCCAGAAGTGATCAATTGTCATTCATTGCTATAGGAGATTGGCCAATTTTGCCCTTGGGGACAACGCCTCTGCCCATCCATGAGAAAGTTCTCTTGAGGAATGCTTGCAATACCCAAGTCCTGTCCCACCTGCCCCAGTGACAGTCCTTTTTCCATTCATGAAAGAAACCTCTTGCCTTCTATGGCCTCTGCAGAAAACCTCACGGTTCTGACAGTAGCAAAAGACTGTGAATCTTCTGAGGTCTGCATGAATCCTGGGAAGTCTGTGAATGTCGGGCATGGAAGAATCATACGGTCGTATTCCACCTGTTGCATCGAGGAGTCGTGCGCACTAGAAAGTCCTCAGTGTAAGTGTGCCTTTTTATTTAACTTTGTTCTTCCATTCCCTCACCCTGCCTCCGCTCTCACTTTGTCCTTTGATACATTTTTTAACGAAGTTCATTCTATGGGGTCTTTTCTTCAACGGAGGCTGCATCTCAGGTGGGTGATCCGGCACACCTGGACACTTCTGTCCACTGATCAGCAGCAGCTTTCCTGGGATGAGAAAAGTGAATATCAATTGGTTGATCGATCAATCAGACCTTTCATGGGATAATGACAATTCTCATGCAATGTAGTAAAAAATAAAACCACACTAAAAAAATGAGGTAACAGGTGACACGTGTAACCTCACAGTGATTGACAAGAACTTCACAACCATATCAGTGGATAAGGCTGAACAATCCATTACAGGTGTGAATGGGACTAGAGGAGTCATGCAACGACACACAAAGATCACAGAGAAGAGATAATGTGGGACAGATTCAGTACTTTGATTTCCAAAGGGTTCTTGATAACGTGTTCCTGCATATCTCCCTGAGGGGACCGCAGAGGGGAGTCTAGAGAGAATAAGGACTTGTAATTGAAGAGAGGTTAGATTCACAATAAATATTTATTGCAACTCACTTTAGCATCTATCTGTCTATCTATCTATCTATTCATCTTATCTATCTTATCTATCTATCTATCTATCTATCTATCTATCTATCTATCTATCTATCTATCTATCTATCTATCTATCTATCTATCTATCTATCTATCTATCTATCTATCTATCTATATATATATATATATATATATATATATATATATATAAAGCCAACAGTGTTTTTGTTGATGATAGTATAACTTAGTAACTGCTGGGCCAATTCAACCACAAAGAAATTACCAAAAAAATTTGTTTTCCAGCTAGTGACACCAAACTTTCAGGGTGTCTTCAAGACACTGTTCTGATCATGCACCCCATGTTTGGTACAGTTTGGTTCTGGGGGGCCCAAGTTATGGACCCCCAAACAGGTGGCCCATTATCACCCATTGTTTCCAATGGGAGCCACTAGTGGCTATCTTTGAGGGTCCATAACCTGGCCCCCCCTGAACCAAACTGTATTAAACCTGGGGGGCATCATCAGGACAATATTCAGAAGATACTCTGAAATTGTCATGCTGATACCTTTAAAAATGCGCCCCCTGCAGGCCAAAACGTGAAAAAACAGCAAATAAAATAAAATAAAAATGCATCCAAGAATCTCGGATGTCACCCCAAATTCGGGTGTATCCGAGCCCATACACCTGAACTGGACCCGAATCCGAACCAGGGCCCAATTTTTCCCCATTTACTAACCCTAGTGGCTTGGGGTAGGTGGGGTGAGGTGGGGCAGAGATTGAAAGTGTTGTATGGGGTGGGGAAGGGGAGAGGAGGGTGGCAAGGTGAGTATTGGGGTGGAGGAGGTGGAAAGGTGAGGTTTTAAGGGCCATCAAGTTGGAGCTCATTTATGGCGGTGCTGTGTGGTTTAGAAGGAAAGAAACAGACGTGGTTGGGCATGGCCTGCCTTGGTATAACAACGCTGGACTTCCTTGGAGGCCCCCTATCCTTTTACGAACCAGGGCCGACCCTGCTTAGCTTCCAAGATCTAAAAAGATCAAGTGAGGCTATCCTGATCAGGATACTGAACCAGTTAATGAAAAGGGATAATCAGTTACAAAAGTGCCCCTGATTAATAAGATGAAAGAGCTTTTTTATAAAAGACTAACAGGGCACCTGTGCTCAAGCACGATACCTCCCCACTACAGGCTCTCTATGAATTTCTCGCGACATTCAACATAATTCTTTACAGCCCTGTTTTGTGAACTTTGAGGCGACATGCAGCATATTTCCCTCACAGCCCGTCTGTGTGGATTGATGTGGGTTTGTTTTCAAGCATATTTGCAGCAGCTTCCTGTACTTGTCTGTTTTTTTCTAATGCAATGTGTTTATTGCTCTCTTTCACCTGGGTGGGTCTCCAAAAGACACTCATGTGGAAGCAGCCGTTGCCAGATTACCGGGGATGCAGAAAGGGAAGTGGTTCTGCCATTGGATAGCACTTCGATGAGTGAGAAGGCTGTGAAGAGGTTCAGGGTAGGGTTGAAGGGCAGGGAGCTGGACTGTACCGCCACTGCAGCACATTCCTGAGGACTCATCCCGCCACTTCAGAGCACGACACCAAACACAGGGTGATCGGAGGCCGAGAGCAGTAAACTTGTCTCCACAGTAATCAATTTGATGTCCATATGCAAAACCAGACAAATGTTTAGCAGTCCAAGGTGATGTATGTTGAAAGTATTTGGTGTAGCGGTGTTGTTAACATGAGGGTGGGTGGAGGAGTACTTTTTCACAGCCTGTCTGTTAACATTGGGGTGACATTCAGCATACTTCTTTGAAGCCTGTTTGTGAACTTTGGGGTGACATGCAGCATATTTCCTCACAGCCTGTCTGTGGACTGATGGGTTTGTTTTCGCATATTTTGCAGCAGCTTCCTGTAGTTGTCTTTTTATAATGCAGTGTGTAAAGCGCTTTCTGCGTTAAATTCCTCTTCTCCCTGTAGCGGATTCAGCAGAAGGGATGGGTTCACGTGCACTGTGGAGGGCAGTGTTAGAGTGTATTTGGTGCACCTTGGTGAAGGACATGAAGCTGCTGGTGTGTAACTGTCACCCTTAGAATGTTAATGCAGCATGTCTGTGGACTGAGCTAGTGATTTGGTTTGCCCTTAGAATAAGTTCTCGCGATGGCCCAGAGATGAGAAGTTTAAAACAGTAAATAGGTAATAAATCGAGTGGAAGTGAATATTTTGGGAAATCCTTTCTTAGTGAGCACCTGGAGTCCGTAAGGAACAGGTGCGCCAAATTTCATGTGTGTGGCTTCAGTGGTTCTTGAGTTCTTTTGATGAGACAGTCAGTCAGTGAGTGGTATTTTGCATTTATATATATAGATTTACAGGTTATTTCAGTACAAGTTCTGAAGGTGCCAAATTCCATCTGTAAATAGGCAGTCCAGCCAATGTGGAAGAGAAGGGGAAAATCTGCTCTGAGAAGGTGCTTCCTGGGATACGTAGAAACATAACCTCATAACAGAGCATCTCTTTTCATTAGAGTGACTGATTTATTTTCTTTTGATGAAAATGAATATTGTATTGTTGAAGGCTTTCACGGCCAGATTCAACTGGTTCTGGTGGGTTTTCCTGGCTGTGTGGTTGTGGTCTGGTGGATCTTGTTCCTAACGTTTCACCTGCATCTGTGGCTGGCATCTTCAGAGGTGTATCACAGAGGGAGGTCTGTTACAGTGCGTAACAGTGTGTAACAGACTTCCCTCTGTGATATATCTCTGAAGATGCCCACCACAGATGCAGGTGAACCTTAGGAACAAGATCCACCAGATCCACCATGGCCACACAAATTTTGATTTAATGGATTGATCTCTGAATTGCCTGAAATGTGTATGCCTAGTTGGTTGTCCCACCCTTGTGCTGGGCTACAGTGCTAAAGGCAAAAAGGTAAAGGTAGTTTCCTCTGCAAGCACCAGGTCATTACTGACCCTTGGAGTGATGACACATCCTGACACATAACTAGGGGAGGTTGAGCCTCAGGTGCTCCTTGGGGGGTGGGGATTCAAGAACAGTTCCCACCCTGATTGATTTAGTCCAGCCTCACCACCTAGAACAGGGGTAGGGAACTGCGGCTCTCCAGATGTTCAGGAACTACAATTCCCCATCCAGCCTTTCCTTCGTCAGGCGGCATTGGCCAATTGGCCATGCTGGTAGGAAAACTGGATAGGAATTGTAGTTCCTGAACATCTGGAGAGCCGCAGGTTCCCTACCCCTGACCTAGAAGTAAGCTTATCTTAAGAACATAAGAACATAAGAACAAGCCAGCTGGATCAGACCAAGAGTCCATCTAGTCCAGCTCTCTGCTATTCGCAGTGGCCCACCAGGGTGCTCCTTTGGGGAGCTCACCTGCAGGATGTGAAAGCAATGGCCTTCTGCGGCTGTTGCTCCCGAGCACCTGGACTGTTAAAGCATTTGCAATCTCAGATCAAAGAGGATCAAGATTGGTAGCCATAAATCAACTTCTCCTCCATAAATCTGTCCAAGCCCCTTTTAAAGCTATCCAGGTTAGTGGCCATCACCACCTCCTGTGGCAGCATATTCCAAACACCAATCACACGTTTAGGTGAAGAAGTGTTTCCTTTTATTAGTCCTAATTCCTTCCCCCCCCAGCATTTTCAATGAATGCCCCCCCTGGTTCTAGTCTCGTGAGAAAGAGAGAAAAATTTCTCCCTGCCAACATTTTCTACCCCATGCATAATTTCATAGACTTCAATCATATCCCCCCTCAGACGTCTCCTCTCCAAACTAAAGAGTCCCAAACGCTGCAGCCTCTCCTCATAAGGAAGGCGCTCTAGTCCCTCAATCATCCTTGTTGCCCTTCTCTGCACTTTTTCTATCTCTTCGATATCCTTTTTGAGATGTGGCGACCAGAACTGAACACAGGACTCCAAGTGTGGTCTTAATCTTAAAGCAACCAGAGGCCTTTTTCGACAGCAACCGAAGGATACGCAACAGGGCAGGGGAGAAAAGCGGCCCACGTTCCCGCCCCTCCTCCTCTGCTGGAAAAAAAAAGCCTGTGCTTGCTTTAAAAATATGGTCAGCTTACTTCCAGGCAAGTGGCAGCCAAGAGGAGACTGAGTGTGGAGACAAGGCTGGGGAAAGAGGGTCGTCCTGAACATGTCCCCACCCCCAGTCTCCTCCCAGGCCCAGCACAGCTTGCCTGAAAGCAAATTAAGTTTAATTTTAAACCAGAGCCTTTTTTTTGCGGTGGCAGTGGTGGTGGTGGGGATTGGAATGTGGGCAATGTTTCCTCCCCGCTACCAAAGTTCCCTCTTCCTCTTTTCTCTCTCTCTGTTCTGTTCTCTCCCTTCATCTTTCCTCCCTGTCCTCCAGATGGTAGATACACTGCCGTGTGTGAACAAGTATGGGTGTTGGTAGACAGTGAGTTAAATATGACCATCCAGGGTGATGCAGTGACAAAAAAGACTAATGCGACCTTGGGGTGTCTCAATAGGTCCATAACATCCAGATTGCAGGAGGTTGGGGGCCCTAGTTTGAGAGCTTGTCCCAGGCACCATTTTCTGTAGATACACCCATTTACTAGGCACCATTTTCTGTAGATACACCCGTTTACATTTACTAGGCAGACACTCTAGTCTTTACATGGTGGTTTGCCATTGCTTTCCCCAGTCAGGTACTCACACACACAAAGCCTTTATTGGCATCATACAGTAAAACATTTTGTAACCAGAAACATTTTACAACCAGAATAACATAGTTACAGCTCAAATAACCATCATTTAATATAAAAATCTCCCTTAGCAGATGTACCATTTATATCCAACAGAAACTTGGCAACTAATTCAGAAAAATCCTGATTTGATCCATCCAGGAAATACTTTATCCTTTGATCATCTGTCATATCTACATTAAAAGATGTAAACAATGGTCGATACTTATACCTTAAGTATTCTCTATTTGGACAGTGAAACATGATATGCTCTAGTGTTTCTACTTGTATGCTGTTGCAAAGCCAAGGGCATAATCTTCCGGTCTTTTTTGGTATTTTTTTACGGTATTGACCCTCGAGTAAGGCAGATGGCAAAATATTGAATCTTGCTAAGGAGAATGCATGTGTCTTAATCTAAAGGCCGTTTCCAGACGTGCGAACCCGTGAATGGCTGACCTGGAGATTTCGCCGGTAAAGCAGCCGTCTCCCAGGCGCCATTAGCACAAGGGCGAAGCTGCATAAACAGCAGCGCCCAGCGCCGCTCCGCGCCGATGTCGAGCCGGCGTTTCCTCAAGCGCTTTGAAGCAGCACTCTTTTGGGGAAAGCGCTGCCTTACCCGAAACGCTAGCTTCAGCGGCACCGCCCACCCGGCAATTCGCACCCTTTCCCCACCCACGGCACTTACACCTCCCCACCCTCTGCTTAGCGAACACCTCCCCCCCACCGCCCAGCTTAACAATTCGGCTGCGGAGCAGGTAGCGGGGCCAGGGGTGTGTCCCCAGGCCTCGGCGGCGACCGGAGGCCGAGCCTGGACATGACAATACCGGTCACTGAATCCTGACGCCGCGCCGGCACTCCGCAGGCGCCCGGCTGCCGGCTATTTCCAAGGACCGTCACGTGTGGGCCGGTCTCCAGCGTCAAGTCGGGTCAGCCGGCGTCATTAAGTAGCGCCCGACTCCAGTCGGCCTTCCGCTTCTTCATGTGGAAGCAGGCCTAAAATTAAATCCATATATAGAGTAGAAATAATGAGACCTTACAACCGTTTGCTTCCAACTGAGTGGGATTATTGATTTAGGAGGTGAAGCAAATTGAATTCTGCTTGCTATTAAAGATCTTTGATAATAATCCCATTCAAGGAATTTTTCTTTCAACAGTTTTTTTTTTTTGCCTCTAGATAAGATAACATTGATATTTCATCCGTGGATATGCCAATTTCTTTCTTTTTAAAAAATATATTTTTATTGGAGATTTAAAAGGAGTGTTATACAGAGTTCTAGCAAACAACTTAGAATGCACCATGTACACAAATAGCTATTATCTATAATTGGTCCAAAAGGAGTCCCATAAGGCTCTGTTGTTTTGGGAAAGGAAGTTAACAAGGAACGGGGAAGAAAGGGATAAGAGTGAGAGGAATCCTTACATAAAATCATAACATATCGCCATAAAAGCCTAAATAAAGAAGAAGAGATAGGGAAGATTAGGAGGGAATAAGAGAAAGAAGAAAAAGAGAGTTTAATACCTAAATTCAATATTAATAACTAAAATCCAAGTTAAAAAAAAAGTTAAGCTTAAAGCTTAAACTGTTAAAAGCTATAAAAAGTTCACGCATTGCGTTTTAACCAGATGATTAATTCCGACTTGGCTTCCTGGTCTTTGCGAGATTTGCATTTTTTCTTGTGTTTACCATATTAAGTCTATGGACTTAACTGTCCCTATACTATTGTGTCACCTTTTAAATCAGGATCACAATTGGTGTAATACCCAGTAAGTAATGCCAATTTCTGTAATCTTATCAACTATTTTGTCATGCCAGTTTGAAGTGTTAAGTTCAGAAGAAGAAGAGAAGAAGTGTTTGGATTTATATCCCCCTTTTCTCTCCTGCAGGAGACTCAAAGGGGCTTACAATCTCCTTGCCCTTCCCCCCTCACAACAAACACCCTGTGAGGTATCGTGGGAGCTGAGAAGAGCTTTTGAGAGAAGCTGGGCTTCAGCCCAAAGGTCACCCAGCTGGATGCGGTTATTATTGTGGGAGTGCTGCACGAGGCAAATCTGAATTCCCCAGATAAGCCTCCACAGCTCAGGCGGCAGAGATGGGAAACAAACCCGGTTCCTCCAGATTAGATACCTGTAGCCTCTTAACCTCCCTAATGCCACTTTAAGCTGCTCCCCTGCTTTACTGCAGAGGAGCGAAGTCAAGCATGTATAAAGAGCCAGGTACCTCTCATGTTACTGACCTTGGAAGGATGGAAGGCTGAGCCAGCTATCTGAAACCACCATCCCACTGGGATCAAACTCAGGTTGAAAGCAGAGTTTGGACTGCAGTACAGCAGCTCACCACTCTTTGCCACAGGGCATTTCCTAATAAAAAGCTTTTTCTATAAATGAGAGGATTGTTTTTGGGGTGGACCCACATTTTGCATAAAGATCCATGATTCCTTTTCCAGTCATCATTTTTTTTTAAAAAAAAATTCTGATCGGCTACTGGGACTGCAGTTTAAAAGAGGAATGTTGCTGTAGGTGGGGAGAGAGGGGAGGCCTTCTTCAGCTTCCTACCTGAACTGCTCTAGCCCTCCCGGACAGTCACTTCCTGCCAAAGAGCCAGCCGCTGTGTTGTCCGTAGTGTGAAAAGAATAATGGAATCCTATGCCTTGTTCTGCCCTAAGATTTGGCACGTTGAACCAAGATGGAGACACAAAGCCAGAGAAGGAAAGTTCTCTGATTTCAACAGATCTAGCAACATGTCTGCATATTTATTTATGTATTTATTTTATTTTATTTTTTAAAGCTTTTTATACAGCTTCCCATCCCCGAAGGCTCTGGGCGGTGATTAGCAACAGCAGTAAAGAAACAATACAATACAAAGGTAAATAAAAAACACATTAAAAAGCAGCAACCAGTTAACAACAATTATCAGAGGGTAAAATATAAATGGGCTCCAACATCGCTTAATTTTTTTAAAATTCCCTCCCCACCCCCCAGGGAGGCATGAGTGGCCCTCATTGGATGACAAATGACCCAGTTGTCCGAGATTCGGGTGAGGGAGCCAAACAGGGGAAGGGGCACCACATCAGCGGCCAGTTCCTCCAAAGGCCTGAAGCGGAACAGCTCAAATGCCTTACAGGCCCTGTGGAACTCGCCAAGGTTCCGTGAGGAGACCCGGACAGCTGGAGGAAGAGCGTTCCTCCAGGCCAGGCTATTGTGGGGCCAGAGCAGTAAAGGCCAGCCCTTGGCCCAGCTGTGGAGGCCAGCCGCATCATTGAGGGGCCAGGGACCACCAATAAGTTGGCCTCAGCTGACAGGAGAGGCCGTGCAGGGACATATGGGGTGATGCGGTCTCGAATATCTAGTTCCCTTTCCCCCCTCCTCTCTCTGACTGTCTTTTTGTCCTGCCTCCAGTAAAGCCAGTGGCAACTAAACCAAATGGAATCCAGTGCCCCGGCTGCTTCTCTCCTGGTGAAAGTTGTGTGGCCGACATTGTCGATTGTACTGGAGATCAGAACCATTGCTTTGAGATGGTCTCATCTGCACATATTGGTAAGTCTGATTGCTCATGCCATGAATGAAATTGGGAAGTTCTCCCCCCCCCACCATGGACAGAGGTTTGTGCCGTAGTATTTGTATTATTACGTATTATTTGTATACCATGGTTGCATTGTATTTCCATTGGGAGGAGGGGAAGGGAGAGGGAGAAGAGGGTAAAGAGGGCTCACCCACTCTGAGGTGAGAGGTAAGGAAGGGGAGGGGGAGGGCACTCCTCATCTGCTGGGCTCCCCACCCTGGGGAAGGCACAGGCAGGGAGGATGAGACAGGGGAGAGAAGTAAAGAGGGGAGGGGCCATCCGCATCTGGTAGTGACTACCAGGCTTCACCTCGGGAGAAGAAGGCAGAGGGAAAGGAGAGAAGGAAGAGTCATTAGTCATAGATGCCACCAAGAATGTGGGGGAAGGGGCCCAATGTTGCTTACAACATCCTGCTGCCAGAATTCCACTGGCACAACCTGGCCTGAGCACCATCTTGGTTCTGCATACCTGCTCAGCATTTTACAGTAGCTGCCGACAAACGTGGTCTTAAGACCCTGACCCACAACATCAGCTTCCTCCTGCCCTTTTATGATTTCATAAATTTTTGCAACATCCAGCCTGATGAACCTGGAAGCTTGCATGCTACTCAGCGTCATTTTGACCCTTCCACATGCAAAATAATGCTGCCAAACCCACTTCTCACAATTGTTTGCAAGTGATTTTGCTATTCCAAGACAGCATCAAAGAGCACTGGAACGAAGTTTGAAAGTGCATTATTATTTTGCATGTGTGGAATGGTTTCTATGTTTGGGTTCCAATCAAAGGTATTACATGGCATATGCACATGGTGTTGTGGATAAGAGTAGGTGGATTCTAATCTGGAGAACCGGGTTTGAGTCCCCGCTCCTCCACATGAGTGACGGGCTCTAATTCGGTGATCCAGATTTGCTTCCTCACCCTTCCATTCCTGCTGGGTGACCCTAGGCATGTCACAGTTGTTTCAGAACTCTCTCAGTCCTACCTACCTCACAAGGTGTCTGTTGTGTGGAGAGAAAGGGATTTTGTAAGCCACCGTGAGTCTCCTTACAGGAGGGAACAGGAGGGTATAAATTCAAACTCTTGTTCTTTTTGCATTTGGATTTCACACTGAGCCAATGAGCCAGTCTACCATTTCTTTTCCTAAGTCCAAAGCCAATAAACCTCTAAACATCAGTGGTTGAAGGCAGCATCAAGAGAGGCCTTGTCTCAGTCCTTTGTTGGGGGCCCTTCAGGGCAACTAGTTGGCCACAGTGTAAAACAGGATGCTGAACTTGATGGAACACTGGCCTGAGACAGCCTCTTTTTGGGGGGCCTCTAGTTCAGATGGCTTTGAAAACAGCATTAACTAAATGCATGGAGGTCATGACTCAATGATGACCAAAGTCCCATAACTCAAGACAGTCTACTGCAGAAGAGCAGCTGGGAAGGGCCTCCGTAACAGGATGCCTTCAAGACCTGCTCCTGGGCTTCCTGGGAACATTTGGTAAGCTACGGAGGGAAATCAGATGGTGGGCTACGTGGACCTCTGATCTGATCCAACAAGGTTCTTCTCATTTCATGTATTTGTTTGTTGTTTTCATTGATCGCTTGCCTTTCTCTGTTGACCCACAATGCAAATTCAATTTGATAGCAATGAAACATCCAAATCACAATGCAGTTGGACTACAATCGCAGAATTAGAAATCTGTGCCAACAGAAAACTCTCCACGGCATGACATACCATTCTATTCTTCTTTAATGTTTATGATCCTTGCAATGCAGTACAAGGGAATTAAAGGGTTGCTTTGACTGTTCACCTTGTCTTCCATCTCCAGGTGGAGAACACATCAACGTCATCATGATGGGCTGTGCCACCAAGACTGTTTGTTTGGCAGTGGAAGAAGGACGGGCCTCCCCTGTTACAGGGTCTGGTTTGCTTCTCAAACAAGGCAACTGCCTACCCAAGGCTTCAGGTGGACCTCAGATCACTGGACTCCTCTTCCCAACCATCTCCGGGTTCCTGCTGATGAAGATGTTCTTGTGAAAAAATGCCTGTCTGAGATCCTATCATCTGTGTTCAGTCATATTTTCCTGTTTCCTGAACAAATCAGCAGTACATTCAACGGCTCTCTTCTTTGTAGTACCCAGGGGAAATAAACACCAGCAATAAAAGGAATGCATGCAGAATATCGTCTCTATGGTATGTCATTTCGAGGTTGAGAAAATGCCCTCAAGTTGCTTTCAACCCTGGGAACTAATGACCTCCCAAACATCCTATCACTAACAGCCTTGTTCATGAATTTAAACAGTGGCTCTTAGCTTCCTTGCGTGAGTCAACCCATGTCAGGTTGGATCGTCCTCTTTTTTTTGATGTCTTCAACTTTTCCTGGCATTATTGTTTTTTCCACTGATTTCTTGCCTTAGTTATCTTCAGGTAGCCTTCTTTTGAAGGGAGTGATGAGCAATTGTGCTGCAAATTTGGTGCTTCTACCTTGAAAAACAGCATCCCCAGAGCCCTGCAAAGATTTCCCATCAAATTCAACCACACCTAAACAATAACCCAGCCCTTCTTCCTCCCCATTTCCAAAGGATGAAAAAACAATCTTTTGTACCTTAGGGGAAAAGCAAAGAGGCATGCCTGTGAGCAACCACAAATCAATGCCTCCTACCCCAAGAACTAACACAAGCCCAAGAGATTTATACTAGAACCCAATCCATAAGAACATAAGAACAAGCCAGCTGGATCAGACCAGAGTCCATCCCTGATATCTCACTGCTACTGCAGTGAGCCCATCAGGTAGATTTGGAATGTTAGGATGGGAAAGCAGTAGTCTTTCTGCATCCATCCTGTTCCCGAAGCATTTTGAAATCTGTTAAGGCATTATGTAATCTCAGATATCAAAGAGAGATTAGAAGATTGTTTCCGATCGGCTCCTCCTCCATAAATCTGTTCCAGAGCCTTGCATTTGAAGGCTTGTTCAGGTTGGTGGCCATCACCACCTTCTGCAGTAGGATATTCCAACACATCATTCCAATCATCTGCGTGAAGAAGTGTTTCCTTTGATTAGTCCTAATTCTTCCCCCCAGCATTTTCAATGCATGCCCCCTGGTTCTAGTATTGTGAGAAAGAGATAAAAAATTCTCTCTGTCAACATTTTCTACCCCATGCATAATTTTATAGGTTTCAATCATGTCCCCCCTCAGACGTCTCCTCTCCAAACTAAAGAGTCCCAAACGTTGCAGCCTCTCCTCATAGGGAAGGTGCTCCAGTCCCTCAATCATCCTCGTTGCCCTTCTCTGCACTTTTTCTATCTCTTCAATATCCTTTTTGAGATGTGGCGACCAGAAGAACTCAAACCAACACACCATAAATCCTAACGGAACCAAAATCAAACAGTGCTCACACTGTTTTCACCACAGAGGAGAGGAGAAAGGAGGCCATGTTGGTTAATTATTGTGAGGACCCCGAGAAGACCCCTACCAGAAAGCCCATGAAATTGGACAACCACCTGCCAGGAGAACTTTCCACGATTTTAGTGTGCACCACCCCCTTCCTGTTTTTTTTTAAATAAAACATAATGGCAGAATCATCTCATACTAAAAATGCTATCCAAAGGTTTCCAAAGCTGCAGAGGTGGGCTGCAATGCTTGCCACTGTAACGCAATTCTGATATTCCTCGGTGGTCTCCATGAAAGAAACAGGGGGCATTCATTGAAAATGCTGGGGGGAAGAATTAGGACTAATAAAAGGAAACACTTCTTCACACAACGTGTGATTGGTGTTTGGAATATCCTGCCGCAGGAGGTGGTGATGGCCACTAACCTGGATAGCTTTAAAAAGGGTTTGGACAGATTTATGGAGGAGAAGTCGATCTATGGCTACCAATCTTGATCCTCCTTGATCTGAGCTTGCAAATGCCTTAGCAGACCAGGTGCTCAGGAGCAGCAGCAGCAGCAGAAGGCCATTGCTTTCACCTCCTGCACGTGAGCTCCCAAAGGCACCTGGTGGGCCACTGCGAGTAGCAGAGAGCTGGACTAGATGGACTCTGGTCTGATCCAGCAGGCTAGTTCTGATGTTCTTATGTTCTTATGAAAGCACTAACCATGGCAGCCCCTGCTTAGCTTCCCAGGTCTGATGAGGGGTAGGCCTGGGCCAGCCAACTGAGGGCATAAAATGTCTTCTGCCTCACCCAACGCTAGGATATTAGCAAGGGCCGCCCAGGATTGAACCTGGGACCCTCCGCGACCAAGCGGGTTCTTTATCAGTGAGCTGCGGCCCCTCCTCCTCAGAGTAAATAAACAGGCAGCATCCACTCCCCTGTTTGAGGATCGGGACATCCCAAACTGAACCCAGGGCCATCAGCAACCCCCTGAGGGCTCTTTATCACTGACTGACATACACACCCCGCACCGAGCAAATAAACAGGCAGTGTCCACCCGGCAGTATGAGGAATGACATCCCCCCCGCCCCCCGGCCATGCAGCAAACTTTAGGTGGTTACAGAGATTTCCTGGAAGGCCTTTTTTGAAAAGAAACATCCTTACAAATTGCATCTTTAGAGTGGGACAAATTGGGTGTTCTGATCCAGATAGCCTTTTTCTGGAAGAGGTTCACTTCATGTCTTAACTGCCCACCCCACTCCATCCCCACAAACTATGTTTCTTAAAGGCAAAGACTTTTCAAGGTTATTTTCAAGGTTTCCACCCCAGCTCTGACTCCAGCCCCAGGACACATCTGGATTTAATCAGGCTTGCTTTACCATCTTCCACCTTGGTACCTTCAGGTTGCTGGCGAATCTCTTAGGTTCCTGAAGAAGAAGGGTTTGAAGTCTCAAGGTGACTTACAAATGCCTTTTCCCTTCCTCTCCCCACAACAGACACCTTGTGAGGTCAGGGGCATAATGAGGCAAACTGTAGTCCTGGGCAAAACCTGAGTTGGATGCCCTCCCCCCCCCCATGGGTGGCCACTCCACCACGACCAAATTTCTTTTGCACCAGGACATTGGTGCCTGCAGAGGGTGCATTTTTAGACATATCAGCACCAAAGTTTCAGCATATCATCAGGAGACTGTCCTTATGCTACCCCCCACGTTTGGTGAGATTTGGTTCAAGGAATCCAAAGTTATGGACTCCAAAAGGGGGTGCCCCATCCCCCATTGTTTCCAATGGGAGCTAATAGGAGATGGAGGCTACAGTTTTGAGGGTCCATAACTTTGGTCCCCCTGAACCAAACTGCACCAAACCTGGGGGTATCATCAGGGCAGTCTCCTGATGAGACCCTGAAAGTTTTGAAACTGTGCCTTCAGAAATGTGCCCCCCCCCCCAGCCTGCAACGTGTATGTGAAGTTTAGAAGGAGTTGGTGGTAATGCATATCTGGATTTATGTCTGCTTAGCCTGGCATCCTGCAGGCATGAAACATTCTTCTATAAGGAAGTGCAGAAAAATGGATAAATAGTTGTGAAAAACTAACAGGGTTTTAGCTAAATTAAATTGGCATGTGGTGCACAGAAGGCAAGTTATTTTCAAACAGGCTCTTCTGGATGCTTCAGAGTTAGGGCAAAATACAGGGAATCATTCCGATTCCCAGCACCCCTTTCTCGTCTTCTTCTCGGCTGTATCACACCGAAGCAGAGACTTTGATCGTTCAAGTTTTCTAACCTGGCTCTGAGTTTGGCCTTTGGACATATCTGTATTTAGGCAAACCACCTTCACATTTGCTTTCTTGCTTCCATCATGTGAGTATCCTGGGCTGCTTGAGAGGGTAAACTTTGGGTTCAGTGGAGGAGGGGAGATCCTTGGAAGGAGGGTGGGATAAAAATATAATTTAAAGAATCACCTTTTCGGTTCTGACATGTCTCCCCTCACTTTTTTTTTAGAATTGTGAGTTTTGTTGAACAAGAAGAAAGAACATCTGTGGCTGTGCATGTTTTTATGCTAACTCACACTGCCCTGCCCATCACTATGCAGACTCTCTTGAGAGTGGTCCTCTTCTGTGTGCTTCTAGCTGTAGGTAAGAAATGGTTGATGGCTTCTTCCAAGCGGAAAAGGGAATCGATCTAT
The DNA here is from genome assembly GCF_021028975.2 of Sphaerodactylus townsendi. Taxonomy (NCBI): domain Eukaryota; kingdom Metazoa; phylum Chordata; class Lepidosauria; order Squamata; family Sphaerodactylidae; genus Sphaerodactylus; species Sphaerodactylus townsendi. Next base: position 121,859,282 of record NC_059430.1, read on the forward strand.
TAAAGTCAGTGGGGTGGAGTCAGATCCAAGGCATTGTTTGGTTTTGTTTGGTGCGACCGCACTTGGAGTCCTGTGTTCAGTTCTGGTCGCCACATCTCAAAAAGGATATCGAAGAGATAGAAAAAGTGCAGAGAAGGGCAACGAGGATGATTGAAGGATTGGAGCACCTTCCTTATGAGGAGAGGCTGCAGCATTTGGGACTCTTTAGTTTGGAGAGGAGACGTATGAAGGGGGATATGATTGAAGTCTATAAAATTATGCATGGGGTAGAAAATGTTGACAGAGAGAAATTTTTCTCTCTTTCTCACAATACTAGAACCAGGGGGCATTCATTGAAAATGCTGGGGGGAAGAATTAGGACTAATAAAAGGAAACACTTCTTCATGCAACGTGTGATTGGTGTTTGGAATATGCTGCCACAGGAGGTGGTGATGGCCACTAACCTGGATAGCTTTAAAGGGGGCTTGGACAGATTTATGGAGGAGAAGTCGATCTATGGCTACCAATCTTGATCCTTCTTGATCTCAGATTGTAAATGCCTTAGCAGACCAGGTGCTCAGGAGCAGCAGCAGCAGCAGCAGCAGCAGAAAGCCATTGCTTTCACATCCTGCACGTGAGCTCCCAAAGGCACCTGGTGGGCCACTGTGAGTAGCAGAGTGCTGGACTAGATGGACTCTGGTCTGATCCAGCAGGCTAGTTCTTATGTTCTTATGTTCTTATGTTCAATGGGCACTCCTATAGCTCCTTGAAGTCAGAGCAGGTTTGTTTTGCCTAAATAAGAGGAAGGTCTTCTGGTCCTACCATCTGAAGCAAAGAGGACCCTTGCTGCTGTTTTTTTAGAATTGCTGGGTTTTTTTAGAATTTCATGTCTGCAAAGTGGAAAACTCAAAAACAAATCAGAGGTACAGTGGCATCTTAATTATTTATTCCACTGTGAAGGTGGTCCCTTCTTCCACTCATGGAAGATGATTGAAGTTTTTGGGGATTTGGCTTGCAGAGCACCAGCTCAGATTAAGATTGGGATGCTTGACTGTTTCCCCTGTGGGTGGAGACCACATATGCGAGGATAGGATACTACCATCTGCTGGGTATGGACCAACACCTTATATTCATTCATTCTGCTATACTCTTTAACAGCATCACTCGTATTACTTATTTCACATATTTCTATTCCTTATTCTGTTCTTCATTTGTTCCCACTGATCTCAATGCAAAACTGATTTGCAGCTGTAGCCTTTATGGCATAGGTGTCAAACTCGCAGCCCTCCAGATGTTATGGACTACAGTTCCCATCACCCCCCGCCAGCATCATGGTGGCAGGGGATGATGGGAACTGTAGTCCATAACATCTGGAGGGCCGCGAGTTTGGCACTTGTGCTTTATGGTATCCATCCCTTTTGGGATTAAATCCTCCATGATGCTACCCCTCCTCCTTGTCTGACAAAAAAAATGAAACAGATGAACAAAGGGCAACCAAAGGCACAACATATTTTCTACTCTTCACACTGTCTTTCTCCAAAATAATTGGAATGAAATGATTAAAATGAAAAAGAGTCTGCAAGGAATTTCAAAGTAACTTACAGTTGCCATCCCTTCCCCACCCCTCAACAGGAGTGTTGCAAGGTAAGTGGGGCTGAGAGAGTTCCAAAGAACTGTGACTAGCCTGAAGGTCACCCAGTTCCTTGTGGAAGAGTGGGGAAACAAACCCAATTCTCCAGATCAGAGTCTAACTGGACTTGAATATTTTTTACCAGGCTATGGATCTGACAACACAAATAAAATCACTCTAGAAGTGAACAGAGCCAGTAGTAGTATTTATTGTTTGTTCATCCAGGTGGTGGTTGCATATCTGCTGCAGCAGTGGTTTTCAGCCTTCCTGATGCTGCGATCCTTTAATACAATTCCTCATGTTGTGGTGACCCCCAACCCTAACATTTATCCATTTTGCAGATGGAGAACAGCTACACCATGCTGACGTAGCCTCCAGTCGTGGAATTCTCCCTGCCAGAGTTCAGGCAGCTCGATGAGCCTGTGAACTTTTCTTACAGCATGTCTGACCTTTGGCACGTTTCAGCTCAGCATATTATGGGCAGGGGGGGGGGGTTGTCCATGGGTCAGTGGAAGAACATAAAATAAAACAAAAACTAAGCACTGGGAGTCTCAAGCAAACCACACCACAAGAATGCTGCAGTTCTATTCTAGAGCACAGTCCCCATTGCTGCAGATACTATGATGCACAAACATGTTTTGGAAATGATATCCCAGATCCTCAATCCGATTTGGAGTGGGTGGGAACAGTGGGATACAAGTATTCAGAATAGTTCATCAGCTCTCCCCATGACCAGATGAACTGAAATAATCAAAAAAGTGAAATCTGTAAACCATACAAAGCGAGGGAAAATGGCAGAGATTTTTCAGTTTGCATAGTGTATTCAGATGCCAACAATTAATGGAGTTTTTTTGGGGGAGGGGGGAAGGTTAAAGATGGCATATTCAGATCCCAGTTGAATTCCTAGTGTAATTCCTAATTACAGAGCCAAGTAATTTAAAAGAGACAGCGCATGATTTCGGTCCTTTAGTCTGCCAGCTAAATTAGAATTTTTTTCCATTCGATATACTTTGTGAAAATCCTTTCTCTTTCCTCTGCAGGTTCTCCTTGGAAGTGTGAAACATGCACAGGTCAAGGCAAGAGTTGCACCGGCCGGAGTGTGATTTGCCTCACAGGTGAAGATTACTGTGTGAATATATGGCTTGAACTAGCCTTAGGTGAGTGGGATTATGAGCCAAATCAGTGAATCGATGGGAGTATTGTTCAAGGTCATACTGAATATCTGAAGCAGGCTGTTTATCAGACCAGCCATTGGTCTGACAAACCTGTGGCCAGTTTGACCAGCAAATCTAGTCCCAACTGCCAGAGTTTCTATACCTAAGAACTGAACATACTTTAGCACTTGGTAGCTGTAGGGCTGTAAGTTAACAGAAGAGAGAGGTGTAGAATGAGCACAGCTGTTCAATTGCTTCCTCACCCCATTTTGATACCATGTATTGAAATGTAATGTTAAAGAAAGTGTGTGTGTGTGTGTGTGTGTGTGTGTGTGTGTGTGTGTGTGTGTGTGTGTGTGTGTGTGTGTGTATGTGTGTGTGTGTGGGAAGGGGGGGAGAGATTTTGGCAGAAAAATAACAGGAGAGGAAAATGTGAAATAAGACCTCTCCCACTCCCCCCTCAGAGTTGGTGAGCCATGACCAGATGACAGGTTGCCTCCTCTCTCCCTAACACTTCCCATCCCCTCCCCTCCCCAACTCCTCCCCCCCCCCAAGGTCACCCAGATAACCGTCTCCCATTGATCTTCCCATTTACACTGCAGGCCCATGGCTAAATTCTGTGGGAAATAATAGCAACAAACCGACAAACAAATGCTTCCCTAGCTTTTGTTTCACCCTCCACTACGATTGTGTCCTGATCAGCCTATAAATCTATTTTCCAGGCCAAGATTCACCATTTTGATCCATGCCTTTCACTTGTTACATTTTTTTTAACCAGCTGGAACAAGTCTTTCAAGCTGGAATGTTGTGAACCACATCACCAGACTCACCCATTTTTAATATAAAAATTATATTTATATTTAAAAAGTTCACCTTCAGCTTTAAGTCCCGATCCGCCCCTGCCCCGCCCCTGCCCCTGGGGAAGGGGGCCTGGGGGGCAATATTCTGCCCCCACGTGATGCCAATGGCATGCACCCTGGCCAGCCCCCCCCCCCCATTGCAGCTTTGCCACTGTAACATGGCCATTTCCCTCCTTGCATCGAGAGTGTATGACACATATAACACTTCTAACTTTGGGTTTTATCATCCTGGAAAAGATGTAAAATGCCGTGTTTTATCTATAGCACAGGTCCCTCCCATATAAAGGGACCATATTAAAAAATGCAGAGTTTTACACCTCTGCTTTGCAAAGATTTTTGTGTGATGCCTCCGCAAGGTTTTTGCTTTGGCGCTTTTCTGTATGTCTAGTGCAAAGAGAAACCCAACTGTCCCTTTAATTGGAAACCAATTGGAAGGTGGTGGTGGGGGGGGGGTTGCCCAGTAGAGGACATGATTGGCACAGCTCTGGGAGAACAATGGGAATGTTATGAACTGAGAAGATAAGGACAATATTGATTCCTAATGGTGAGGGCCACTGAGATTAGTAAAAATTCACAGTAAAAGGAATAGCTACCTTCCATTCCTATGGGGAAAATTAAGAACATAACCCAGTTATGGTGATGGCAAAGCATTTATCCAATGGGAGACACTGTACAGTGGTGGAATCCAAAAATTTTAGTAACAGGTTCCCATGGTGGTTGGATTCAAACAGTGGCGTAGCGCCAATGGGGCTGGGCGGGGCACGACTGGGGCGTGCCCGGGCATTCCGAGGGTGGGGCATTCCTGGGCAGAGCTGTGGCAAGGAAGCAGCCGCTGCGCCGGTCCTTGGGCGGGAAACAAATGCACGCAGGCGCAGGCTGCCACGCATGTCGGCGCACCTCCTGCTAGACGGCTTCAAGCTCTGCGCGCTACTGCTGTGAGGAGGGGCGTAACTAAGGCAAAAAAATCACGTGGCAAAATCACCCATTAGGAACCCCCTCTCGGCACACACAAATAATTAGTAACCGACTCTCGGGAACCTGTGAGAACCTGCTGGATCTCACCTCTGGAGACACATTGCATGTCTATACACAGAGACTCACTGCACCCCTCTCTGTCCTTTGCTACCCAGAAACCCTTGCTCCATCAAAATGTGCAAACACATACACACTCACGCATGGTGAACATTTTCCTGACATGCAAAAGCAGACCACTTTGTGGTGGTTACTCCGCACCACTTTCATTTTGTTACGCCCTCCCTCCCCGTAGTTTGTGGGGTGCCGCAGGGGGCGTTCCTCTCCCCGATGCTTTATAACATCTACATGCAACCCCTGGCAGGGTTGGTCTGGAGTTTTGGGCTGCAGTGTCACCAATATGCGGATGACACCCAGCTTGTGTTCACAATGAGAAGGCCACCTGTCTTTGGCCCCTGGAGCTCTCCAGCATTGTTTAGAGGCCGTCGCTGGTTGGTTGAGAGCGAGTTGGCTGAAGTTGAATCCAGCAAAGAGGGAGGTCCTGTGGTTGGGTTGCGGAGACAGGCCGGTGGACTTTTGCCTGCCTATGTTGGATGGCGAGGCTTTACATCTAGCCTCGACTGTCAGCAGCCTGGGAATGATTCTGGACCTGACGTTATCGTTGGAGCCTCAGGTCACCTGGATGGCCCAGGCTGCTTTTCATCATCTGGAGCAGGCATGACAACTTGCCCCGTACCTCTCCCACTCTGACCTGGCCACAGGGATCCATGCAATGGTCACCTCTAGGCTGGGTTATTGTAACTATGCTGGCCTGCCTTTGGCTGTGATCCAGAAGCTTAAGCTCATGCAACATGCGGCAGCCAGACTCCTTAATGGAGCGTCCAGCCAGGACCAGATTACCCCGGTCCTGTATCATCTTCACTGGCTGCGGATTGAGTTCCGGACCATGTTCAAAGTGTTGCTTTTGACCTTCAAGGCCGTGAACAGTCTTGGCCCTGCATATCTGAGGGACCGCGTCTCCCCATATCACCCTGCCAGGTCTCTCCATTGCTCGGAGGAGTACCTTAGAGATCCCTGGCCCCCAAACCATCTGGTTGGCCTCTACAAGGGCCAGGGCTTTTGCGGTCCTGGCTCCCATTTGGTGGAACAGGCTTCCTAAGGAAGTTGCTTAGTTGCTCCCTGTGAGATCGACAAGATTTTTGCAGGGCCTTCAAAACAGCCTTGTTCACCCAAGCTTTTCCACCTGGCCAGCCAAGGTGGTGTTGGGTTCCATCTATTGCCTAGGCCTCTCATGGGTGCAGTGGGAGGGGGTGGGTGTGTTGCCATCTTTTTATTACTGTTTAAAACCTGATTGCTGAGTTACTAAATTGTTTTATTCGATGTTGTGATTTTTAGTTATGATACGTTGGTTTGTAAGCTGCCCTGAGCCCTTCGGGGGAAGGCGGGCTATAAATGTGAATGAATGAATGAATGAATGAGTGAGTGAGTGAGTGAGTGAGTGAGTGAGTGAGTGAGTGAGTGAGTGAGTGAGTGAGTGAGTGAGTGAGTGAGTGAGTGAGTGAGTGAGTGAGTGAGTGAGTGAGTGAGTGAGTGAGTGAGTGAATGAATGAATGAATGAATGAATGAATGAATGAATGAATGAATGAATGAATCTGGGATGCATGAACCTATTTAGATTAGTATCATTGGATATGCTGACTTCCTGGACCTTTTTGTTCCTTGTTTTTCAGCTCCGGAAGGGAGGCCTGCTGAAACCACGACAAAAGGTTGCTCGACAAAGTCTGCCTGTGACAATTTAAAATTTAAAATGCAAAAGGTCCTTCAGCACACTGGGTCAGTTATTACCCATGTGGAATGTCGCTTAGTGCGTGCAGCATCTGGATCTCTCCCTCAACCCTTCCTGCTAGTTGTCTCTGAGCTTCTGTTCATGATGTTACTCTTCTAATGCCGTTCTTGAAGTAACACAGAACTGAAAGATACTTTCTTCTCACTTCCACACAGCCTCGCCTAGATCCTGTCCCTTCATCCTTCTTGCTAATACAATTTGAAAATCAAGAAAAACTGGCCAACTGTACTGTCCAGTTGTAGGATTACCGATACCGGGTTGGGGAATTCCTGGAGATTTGGGGGGTGGAGTCAGGTAAGGATGGAATTTGGGGAGAGGAAGGATCTGCATGGGATATAAAGACATAGAATCCATCCTCCAAAGCAACCATTTCCTTTGAGGGAACGTATCTATGTCATCTAGACATCAGTTGCAATAGCTGGAGATCTCTAGGCCCCACCTGGAAAAAGGCAACCTGAGTTTCATGCTCACAGTAAAACTCTAGTTCATTTCAGCATCAAGTTAGATGCAGACAGAAGATTCCATAAAGAGAAAGGAAAGACAGGTCACACTGTAAGAAACAACAGCAAATGTTTGTCTATATGATGCTGCCAAACATCAATAAATGTTGCCACATGCAAATTTTGCAGTATGTTTGCAGTTCCTTCCTTCCTTCCTTCCTTCCTTCCTTCCTTCCTTCCTTCCTTCCTTCCAGAAAAGTGTGTGCTTCTTCCAAAGTTACTTCTACAGCCATAACCCAGCATTATTTATTTATTTATTATGAGATTTTTATACCACCCTCCCCATATTCTTTGTATGCTGTTGATATAGTTATTTATTTAAAACATTTTTGAGCTGCCTTTCTAACTTGTGGAAATCAAGACAGTTTGCAATGTACATAAAATGGCAGTGATAAATCAGACTGCAATTTAATATGTTCATTAGGACTGCCAAGAGTAATACAAAACCTGATTGATGCAGTCCTAAGTAAAACTGACTAACTGTCTCTTAAAGTGTAAAAGTGAAGAGGCTAGGCACAGCTTCCTGTGCTTTCCAGGAAAAGATTCCACCCAGCATTTGGCATCTTCATATATCTGTTTTGTCAGGGCATAAGATGGCCCTTTGATTGTCCTCTGCTAGCTAGGAGTATTGGCGTAAACAAACCTTAAGTGCTGGGTGTTTGATTTGATTCCCCACTCTGCCACTTGAGCTGTGGAGACTTATTTGGGGAACAAAGATTAGCCTGTGCACTCCAACACATGCCAGCTGGGTGACCTTTGGCTAGTCACAGCTCTATGGAGCTCTCTCAGCCCCACCCACCTCACAGGTTAATGTTCTTTGGTATTATGCTTAATAGCATGATCTTAGCATCCATAACAAATTTGACTTTTAAGATTTTTTTGTATCTCTTTTTGTATTTTTTCCAGAATTTTTTCACTTTCTTATATGACCACCATATATGATAAAATGAGCCATTCACTTCTTTACATTTCCAGTATTTATATTTTCATTATCTTTTAGAGTAATATACCAATGGTAAAATATCTTACAGTATTTTTTTCTTAAAGTTTGACAAGCTATAAATTTTATATCTTTCATCCATAAGTCTTCTAATCGGTGAGAAGATGTTTCTTCCTCAAAGTTTTTCAGCCACTTGATCATATACTTTTTCACTTGCTCCGTTTCTCTCTCATACTGCAGTAAAAGTTTGTGTATTCATCCTAGCAATTTTTTTTGTGCTGAGAAATTTCTTTTTTTTTAATTATGCCAACCCTCTGAACACTTTTCTTGCTAAATTGATTTCTTTTATCAGTCTGGACACTAACTGAAAATATAATAGCCATTGATTTTTTCCCCATCTGTTATTTTTTTGCCAGGGTTTAATTTCTCCTTGAGCATCTATTATGTCTTGATATGTTATAAAGTAAGTACCTTTCATCACCTTCTTATCATAATATGCTACTACAGGTGACATTAATGGAGATATTGGATGACTCATTCTCTTAAGGGCTGGAAAGATTTTTAACAGTCCATCTCTAATTACATGGTTATCTTTTTGATCTATATTCTTTTGTTGCCTATTTTTCTGTCCACAACTGATTATGTAAACCTACTTCCAATATGTTGTCTCTAATCTAGTCTGCAATCCAAACTAGATGCAAACAACAACAGGTGAGTTCTTCAAAGAGTGAAACCATAAAGTGAAATAAAAAACCAGAACTCATAATAAATGCAAATGCAGCAGTTATATTACATAGTAACGAAAAGCAGAAAAATTCTATTACAAGTGAAAATAGTGGCCAAAACAAAGCTAGAATTCAAACCAAATAGAGTCAAATTCAGTCTAGCTTTTGGCAAGTGGCTGCAAGCCATTCCTTTTATAGACCCCATAAAATATCTGAAGGAAGTGGAATAGTACTTCCAGAGAGTACACATATTAATCTAAGCAATAGAATACCTGGTTGCATTTGGATATGTATTTGGGTACAACTGACCTTAGTATCCAGACTAAGAGTATTAAAATTGATGTTAAGACATTTTCTTATCATTGTCCTATAATCTGGAATTTAAAAGGGAAAGTAAACAATTTTCATGGGAGAATGAATGCCTTCTTACAAAAAAAGAAATTATTCAAAGAGGCTGTAAAGAAATAGAAGAGTTCTTGAATAACAACTGGACTGAAGAGGTTAAAACTGAAACAGACGCCATCCACATTTTAAAATGGGTTCTGTTTTTATATAATTGATATTTAAATTATGTTTTAATGTTTGTTTTAACCTGTTGTGAACCGCCCCGAGCCTTTTTAGGGATCCCTTAAAAGCCTATATGGGGAGTGGGGTTATAAAAGAAAATTCCATAATGAAGAAGGAAAAAATTAAATATGAAGAGATAAAAAAGAAATAAAAATAAGAGCAGAATAACTAGTTAAAAACCCCAAACAACTGAATTTGACCAAAGAGCTTCAGGAATAACAAAAACAAATAGTTCTGTTGTGTACGCAAGAGGTAGAGAGAAAGTTAAATTATTTGAAAGTAAAAAAATTTGAACAAGGGAATAAATCGGGGAAATGGCTAGCATGGAAGCTTCGGAAAGAAAGGCAAAGGAAAATAATAACAGAAATCTACTATGAACACATACATCAAAAAGACATGGCAGAAATCTTTACTAAATATTATTCAAATTTATAAAGTAAACAACAAATTGATGCCAACAACCAGGATTCATACATTACTGAACATACTAAAGTAAAACTATCATGAAATGAAACCAATGCATTGGAAAAAGAAATAGAGGCAGCCGAAATAAGCGAAAAAAATAAGAGACTTAAAATAGGGAAATCTCCAGGGCCAGACAACATCATTGCTCAGTTTTATAAAAGTTTTGAAACAGCTTTAACACCAGTACTAAAACACATTATGAATAATATAATGGAAATAGGGAAATTACTTTAATCCTGGGAGGAAGCAATAATTACGCTCATTCCAAAAGAGGGCTAAGATTTTAAAAATGTTAAAAATTACTGCCCAATATCCCTCCTCAACATAGACTATAAAAATTTTTACAGGAATCATTACACAAAGGTTAAAGGGTATCTTGAAAGATAAAATTAGTAAGGATCAAAATGAGTTCCTCCCAGGTCGTCAATTAAAAAACAACATTAGATTTATAATCAATATGATAGAATATTTCCATAAGCAGATTAATAAACAGGCAGCAATGGTCTTTTACGACATTGAAAAAGTGTTCGATAATTTAAATTGGAGATTTGTAAAGACGATCCAAAAAATAGGAGGAGCACCAAAACTGAAAAATGCTATTGAGGCCATATACAACCATCAAAGGGCAAAAATAAAAATGAATAATGAACTTTCCCAACCAAAACATCTTTAGAGGAACCAGACAAGGTTGTCCCCCTTTTCCTTTATTATTTATATTATCTTTAGAGAGTCTAATTCAAGAAATCAAAACAGAACAAAATATTCCGGGTATAAAAATCAATAATTATGAATATAAATTGAAGGCCATTGCAGATGACCTGGCAATTATAGTAGAAAATCCTTTGAAATCATTAATTGCCTTAAAGGATAAATTTAACAAATTTCATGAAATTTCAGGCCTTAAAATAAATGACCCAAAAACAAAAATCATGACATTTAATTTAAATAAGAATCAATAAAATAAAATTGCAACTTTAACCAATCGCATCATAGTACAAAAGGTTCACTATTTATGAATTGATCTAAAAAAAGAACATTCTACTATTTAAATGTAATTATAAGCCCATATGGAGAGAAATTTAAAAAGATCTGAATAGATGGGGAAATCCAAATCTATCTTTATTAGGTAAGGTAGCAGCAGTAAAAATGTTTATCCTTCCCAAAATGTTATTTCTATTCCAAACTATTCCGATTGTTATTTCAAACAAATATTTCAAAATTTGGAAAAAAAGATGTTTGTCTGGGTGGGTGTGTGGAATCCAGAATCAGTTATCTAAATCTGATTGAAGTTAAGAGAAGAGGAGGATTCACTTTACCGGACTTTAAGTTATATTACCAAACTGCGGCCTTATCCTGGTTTATAGATTGGATGCTGTTGGAAGACAAAGACATTTTCAATATAGAAGGTTACAAATTACATTTTGGTTGGCACCACTATATTTGGAATATTAGGGGCAAAATGCCTAGAGAATTTTCAGATTACTATATATGCAAAGCCATTTATAAAGTATGGAGAGAATATAGAAACAAATTTATGATTAAGATCCCTAAATGGTTATCACCACACGAATCTTTCCGCTTCAATCCAACATTGGAAATGAACTATTTGAGATACTCTGATATCTTAAAAAAGGTCAAAATGGTTTTCAGTTGAAAGAAAGGCAAGAAATACGGATAAAGGGGAAGGAGTGTCAATGGTTTTTATACTGACAAAATAAGGATAAATATATCAGATTTTGAAAGTAATGACTCCAAATTTTGGATAATAATGCAGAAAGGTAATTCCAAACTAGTAAGCAGGTTATACAATTTGTCGATAAAACTCAATCTAGAAAAAGAGCAAATAAAAGAATGTATGATCAGGTGGGCAGATTTGGGCAAAAACATTAGGTTTAGGGAAACATTCATTGAGGAAGAGGTTATAGACAAAAAAAATAAGGTTCACAAAGTGTCGAAACTTAAGAGAAAACTTATACAAAATGTTCCATTGATGGTATCTATGTCTGCAGAAATTGGCAAAAGTGAGCAAAGGTAAATCAGGAGGTGAATTCCAGTGCCAAAATGAAAAAGGTACTTATTTCCACATGTGGTGGCAATGTAAGCAGGCCCAAGTGTATTGGAGAAAAATCTATATGGCTATGGGCAAACTTTTAGGTTTTCAGTTTAAATTTTTACCAGAATTTTTTTGTTGAACTTGACTGATTCTATGAAAAATAGTAAATACAACAAATTAATTCTATATATGATGTCAGCCGCCAGGATAAACTATGCAAAAAATGTGGAAATTAAGACATATTCCCTCAATTGAAGTTTTTCTGTTAAAATTAATAGAGTATATAGAAATTGATAAGATTTCCAGTTTAATGGAACACCACAATCTGATTCATTTTTTACCCATTTGGGAACCATTGGTAAACTACTGGACACATGAAAATAAATTCCAATACTTATCAAATGTAATAAATAGTTGAAAATTTTCTTTTCCCCTTATAGTGAACTGCATTCTTCTGAAGAATTTTTTCTAATACATTCTCGTTCATAAAGTGTTGCTGTTTCTGATGTTACCATCTTCGTTCAATTTTGTTTATTGCAAGGAGATTACAAATTAGATATAAAAAAGATATTGGGGACTGATTAATACTTACGTTCCTTGGGTCATAGAGTTTGATATAAAGTGAAAAGTCTGAACAAATATTCTTTCAACAAGTAACATATATATGTAACATTTACACGGAATGAATATACATTGCAGAGTAAGTGTGATATATTGGTTATATGAGAAATACTTATCCGAGCAGGAAGTTGTTTTAATTTGTTTTACTGTACTAATTTTTTCTTTTTTCTTTACATCTTTTCCTTCTTCTATGTTTCTCTAATTATTAAGTTAAAATGAGCGATATTGTAAAGTTAATGTATTAATTTTGGATTGAAATAAAGTTTATTTGAAATATTTTTTAAAAAAATGAGTGGGGGGAATGGGGGAAGATTCAACCAATCCGAATACAGGAAATGGAGGCTGCCCACGCATGTCTGGAACAGACTGTGAAAGAGCTCACAGTGCTTATGGGAAAGCTCTGGGCTCGTGGGGAACCAGCTGGGGCTTACCGCACTGGCCCTAACTCGAGTGAAGGAAAGAGCCGGGCAGTTGTTTGGAGCTACAAGCAGGGTGAGAAGCCCCACAGCAGGTATGCTCCCGGATATGCCACAGGGCATTTCAAAAGTGAAAGAAAAATACTTTGTAAGGACTTATTAAATGTCTTCAGTTGTCTTCTGAAATTACCCTAGTTATTTCAATAACATCCACTAGGTGTTTCCCATTCCCTTGACCACCTCTTTTGCAGACTCTTACAGGTGGAAAAGATGCACTTTGATGTTAATCCACCAGATGGTGCCCGTGGTCTATTGCTTTGGTTAAAACAGAATCACAATAATTTCCCCTGTTTTCTATAGTCCAATCAGAACTTACTGAGTTTTTTGAAAAGTTGAGAGAGGAAAATGCTTTAAACAGCATTCCAGTAGAATTTTAAAAAATAGAGGGGGAGGCTGCCAAAATTGCTACCTGCCTCTTTTCATCCAATATCATTTGAGAAGGTCTTCACTGGGGCTTCATTTATGTTATTTATCAGCTTTCTTATTTCTCAACTGATTTATTTCAGGATTAAATACATAAAGCACTTGCTGGAAGCAGTCAGCTATACACCACTGTTGGACAAACAGTTCACCCCCCTCCTCTTCTGCTCTTCCATATTTCAAAGCTTAAGAAAAAACATATAAATGAGTTCCTCTACTTAAACATCCAGTGTTTATCTTCACTGTGGACATTTACAAATTAATTAAACTCATCTAATTAAAAGGTTTTTTTTGGAGGGGGCGGGTAAGACAAGGATCAAAAAGAACATAATAAATGTGAAATGAGATCCACATTTGTCCCGACAATTAATGATACTACCAGTCATACTTTTGAGAAACTAATTATGAGGGATCTAAATTAGAACACAACATAACTTATAAACATCATCATTAAAACCACACTTGCTTAGGGTAGTGCCAATGCTACCCCTTCTAACCAACTAGGGCCCCTTCCGCACACGCAAAATAATGCATTTTCAAACCACTTTCACAACTGTTTGCAAGTGGATTTTGCCATTCTGCACAGCATCAAAGAGCACTGAAAGCAGTTTGAAGGTGCCTTATTCTGCATGTGCAAAACGAGCCCAGGATCGAACCAAAATTCTTGGTCCATTTATGGAATGTCAACCATTTATGGAATGCCAACCTACAGTAGGCTTGGAAGGCTGTTTATTAAACAGTGAGTGAAAGAATGTGTTGGATCCTGGCACAACGATCAATAAACAGATTCCAGATATGGAACTGGTAGTCTTTATTGGGTTGGCAACAGTGACTCAAACTGCAGGAAGCCAGTTCTAAAGAGCCTGGTTCCTGTAGACACATTTATTCCTTTTTTCCTGCTCAAACATTCCACTCCCATCTTCCCATAGTTTAGTAGAACGAGGTGTGAAAAGCTTTGTTATGGAGTACTGAGTATCTCAAGGTCAAGCAAGCGATAGTCTTCCTCCTTCCTTCCGGAGGCTTCAGGCAGAGGCTGCCTGATTAGCTTCATTACCAAGCACACAGAATAGGAACAATTGGCCAATTAACCTATGACAGGTGGTCACATGACGCATTGTCTCCTTCACCCAGGTGTGCCCTTGACTGGATTGTGGGAGGGAAGGGCAGGTGCCATTCCTGACAGAATGCAGGACTGATCCACAGCCAATCGCAGGGATGGATGTAAAGAAGGTAGTGATGTCAGATGCGTTTTGGGTGGAGTGATTCCTTTGATTAGAATTTTTGTGGCCCACTGTTTCCTCTGATAAGAACTTTTATGGTCTGCTCAAACAAGGGGAACAGTTGGGCCAAGGAGAGGAACATTTGCTTACGCCCTCCGTTAGCAAACCACAGGAAGAAGCTGAGTTAATCATTAAAATCCACCCAATAAAAGACCTTGTTCCCTTCTTCCATTTATGCATCCACTCCAATAATTTGGCAAACACTTTAGGAAAGAGGGATCACTGAAGAGAGAATTTCAGCAACGGTTCTCATCACGATGGAGGCTCTCTTGGGAATCTTCCTTTTCTCTGTGCTTCTCACAACAGGTAAGGAGCTCGTGTTAACTTTCGGAAAGATTTTTTTCCCCTTTGGGGTTAAACTATAGCCAAGCTGGCATCTTCTAGATTTACTGGATTGGTTTTCCAGCAAAAATAGCTTCTCAAAGCTGTAAATAATAAAGTTGCTTTGCTCATGGATTGATTTTAAAAAATGGCCCACACATACTAGAAAGAAAGAAAGAAAGAAAGAAAGAAAGAAAGAAAGAAAGAAAGAAAGAAAGAAAGAAAGAAAGAAAGAAAGAAAGAAAGAAAGAAAGAAAGAAAGAAAGAAAGAAAGAAAGAAAGAAAGAACCTTCCCCTCCTCAAATGAACCCCTGAATGTAGAGATGTGTGCATCATTCCTATGGGATAAACCAATTTTGATGGTAACAAGACTGGCTATGTCAGTGATGGCAAACCTTTTCGAGACCGAGTGCCCAAATTGCAACCCCAAACCGACTTGTTTATCGCAAAGTGCCAACCTGGCAATTTAACCCGAATACTGAGGTTTTAGTTTAGAAAAAAAAGTTGGCTCTTAGGCGCACGTTACTTGGGAGTAAACTTGCTGAAGCAACCGTGCAACGCTTCGAATGGGTGATCACTGCCCCTAGGAGGGTTTGCTCAGAAGCAAGCCCCATTGCCAGCAACCGAGCTTACTCCTAGGTCAAGGATTGTGCTTTAGTTCTTTGCATGAAAATCAGTGGGGTTTTACAGCGCTTAACAGGGTTGCCTACACTGCTTCCCCAAAACTAGGTCTTATGTTTAATGCTAATAATTGAGCCCAGCAGCCCAGGCCAGCCTAGATGTGTGTGGGAGGGGGGACTCTGTTTGCGTGTGCCCACAGAGAGGGCTCTGAGTGCCACCTCTGGCACCCGTGCCATAGGTTCACCACCACTGGGCTATGTTAACAGAATACAGCTTGTGCCCTGCAAATAGATCCTGGGCTAGAAAGAACTCTCCAACTGATGGGAAAAAGGGAAGAAGAGTTTGGATTTAAACCCTGCTTAAAAACTCCTTCCATTTCTCTCCCCACAACAGACATTTTGTGAGGTAGATAGGGCTGAGAGAGTATGAGGAGAACTGTGACTAGCCCAAGGTCACCCAGCAGACTTCATGTGTAGGAGCAGGGAAACAAATCCAGTTCACCGGATTGAGTCGAAGTGGGGAATCAAACCCAGTTCTCTAGATTAGAATCCACTGCTTGTAACTACTAGACAAAGCTGAAAGGCTTTGATGATTTCAGACAACCTGGCTTGGCAGGCCTGGTTGTTCTTATGTTGTTTTTCCACAGGACTACAGAAAAGTATAACATTAAGCTTGAGTTTTACAAAAGCTAGAATCTAGCCCTGATAGCTGGAAAGATATTCCTTAAAATCTTTGGTCAATTCCTTTGAAAATTGGAAGGGGTGGGCAAGAATATAGAGCCGTGGGGATCTTATTGACTCTCCACCCACGCCCAGACAAAGTAGAACACATAACGCTGTTAAGATCTATGGCAATACAATAAATCACTGGAGATCAGAGAACACCTTACCTCCAACCAGTGCCGCTGAAATATAGGACCATTTCCACATGTAGCTTCCAGCCGCTAGCGGGGATTGCGCCAGCTGTAGAATCGACACCTCAACGTTCTACTCCCGGGACCATTTGCCACCGGGATTCGGGTCCCGGTAGGAGCGGGGAAGATGGCACAGCCTGAGTAAAGGCTGGGCCATCCCCTGCATGCCTTACCATCCCTCCGACCTTCCGGCGCATCGCCCAGGCCAGGGGACACACACACCTGCCCTGCGCTACAGCTATGGAGTCGCAGGGCAGGAGGGGCATGTCCCCTGGCCTGGGTGATGCGCCAGAAGGTCGGTGGGACGGTAAGGCATTCGGGAATGGCGCCTTCCAGCCACTGCCGTCCACAGGGAGCGAGGTTTGGAAACAGCGGCTTCGCACCGCTCAGGGGTTGCGATGCAGCAGCAGCGGCCATGCGAACCCCTCCCTAGGGACGCTGTTTTTATCGTCCGTGGGATGCTGTATTCTGCCTGTGCGGAAACAGCTTAAGTTTCAGGGAAAGGGTCTGATGATTGAACCCCACTAATTACAAGCTTTGATTTAAAACCAGTAAGGTTTTGGCTGAGTTGGTTTAAAAAAAAGCCCGTGTTTCTCAGAGGATATGTGCTTCTGCAAGAATCAGCAAGACTGGAGGATGAAAAATAAGCAGAAGTGTCAGACCCGGGGTCCGAAAATAATAGATTTGCTCTAAAGACTTTATTTCGAATTGAAAGGTAAAACATCAGCAAAGATGATTCTGGGGATCCCGCACAAACTACTAGCCTATATGTCCCCCAGAGCTCCCCACTTCCTTGTCACCAAGCAGTTCACTCTGTTCCCACTACAAAGCACTACAGGGCTGGGAACATTTCACACATGATAAGAACGGCTCTTCCGGTCTCCCAAGGCCGCAGGCAAAGGAGAGTGTGATAACCGGCCACCTGCAAAGAAGAAAGCTACACAGTTCCCTTTGGAAATGCCTGCCCCCCCCCTAACCATCAGGCACAGGCCTGACATGAAGTTGTTTAAAGGAGCATTTAGTTGGGTGTGGACTTTCCCCAGGCAAACACTCAAGATCAGGGGTCCCCAAACTACGGCCCGGGGGCCAAATGTGGCCCCCTGAAGGCATTTATCCGGCCCGCCAGGCATGGCGGCGATGGCTCCATTCATGTGCAGTGGGAGCTCGAGGGAGAGGAGGAACCGGCCCAACAGCTGTTGATTGCAATTACATGATGGCACCCCCAAATCTCCATGAATGTTCTGACCCAGAGTTGGAAACCTTACATGTGGCAACGCCTGCTCCGCCCTTCCCTCTCGGCTACTCCATGTGTTGCTCTCAGGCTTTCTGTTCCGCCTCACTCCCATTGGCATCAGCCAGGCTGGCGAATCGCTCGCTGGCTGCTAGGGAAGAAAGAACCCAGGAAGATACCTGATCCTGGGTTAGATGGAATGCTTCATTGGGAAAGTTCTGCTTTTTTTTTTTACAGGGGAAGGTATTCCACAGCCTCCCCAACAATATTTGGAGCCCACCCTGTACTTGACATACTTTGGTTACTGTTCTAAAAATAGACCATGACAGAAAGGCTGAAAGGTGAAATCAAACATTTTACAATCATTTGTGCATAGGAATTTGTTCATAGTTTTTTTTAGTCCGGCCCTCCAACAGTCTGAGGGACAGTGAACTGGCCCCCTGTTTAAAAAGTTTGGGGACCCCTGCTCAAGATGTTTGGGGTTTTTTTAATGTGAAGATGTTTTTTGAGGGTTCCTCAAGATCCACGATCATGTGTAGAATTCATCTTCTTCCTTTGCCGTTTAACTTAAGCATCTTTCCATCCCATATGTTTTGTAAAAAAAAAATTCTGTTCACTTTCCAGGGGCCTCTTTGGAGTGTGAAACATGTATCGCAGGGATTAACTGCCAAAAAGTGGAATGCGCTGCTGGCAAAGATACCTGTATGACACTTGTGCTGGAAGGAGCAGCAGGTAAGTAGAATGAATCTTCAGCCAATTAACAACAATGAAAAGGTTCCAGACTTGCATAAGCTGCTTGTATTAGTGAAAACTTTTATCAAGAAGACCCCTTTGATTCTCAGATGTAAATTCTGCTCAAAGAGTAATTTTGAAATTCTAGGGCTGTTAAAGGTATGTAGAATCCTCTGGGCTTGTATTGGGCTGCTTAAAGGTTCTACTGTATTTATATCTTTAAAAGATAATTCTATCTTTATAGAGTTCTTAGATTAGAGATGACCTCTTTCTTTGAGTTCCAGTAAGGCATTTGATGTTTATATCTGCAGATAGTTCAACTGACCTTGCATGGCTGCAAGAACAGGTTTCAAATTCTGTCTTGCACCATGAATGCTGTGGTTCAGGCTCCATAGCTGTGGGAATTCATTTCTGTATGCCTGCACAGCTACACATGTGTTGCGGAAAATTTAAGAGAGAGAGAGAGAGAGAAAAGGAAGCATCTCCATGCGAAGGAACAAAAGCAGAGGTGGGATCCAGCAGGTTCTCACAGGTTCCCGAGAGTAGGTTACTAATTATTTGTGTGTGCCGAGAGGGGGTTACTAATTGGTGATTTTGCCACGTGATTTTTGCCTTAGTTACGCCCCTCCTCTCAGCAGTAGCGTGCAGAACTTCAAGCAGTCTAGCAGGAGGTGCACTGGCGTGCGTGGCAGCCTGCGCCTGCATGCATTCGTTTCCCGCCCAAGGACCAGCGCAGTGGCTGTGTCCTTGCCACAGCCCCGCCCAGGAATGCCCCGCCCCAGAATGCCCAGACATGCCCCCGTCTTGCACCGCCCAGCCCCATTGGCCCTACGCCACAGTTTGAATCCCACCACCATGGGAACCTGTTACTAAAATTTTTGGATCCCACCACTGCACAAAAGCAACCCTGATTGTTCCTATGGGCTCCAATTGCTGCCTGAATAGGTATAGGGCACACATGTGAATGGGAAAAAAAGGAAAATAGGTTCCTATAATGACTGCCACCCGTTCTACATATGCTGTACAGAATCCACCATAGACAAAATAATAATAAGAGCAAAAGAACTCAACTTACGGAGAGCTGCAGCTAGTGCGTTTATCTCGTTGCCATCTTGTTTCCTTGTACTTACTAAAATATTTGGCAACACATTCCCACATACAAGTATCTTTGGGACAGCATTCAAAACATAAATCATCAAAGCAGCAGCAAGAAGCAACAGAAGCTCAAGACAATAAGAACTTCTTTGGTTAATAATAAAAGGAGAACAACAAGAAGAAAAGGACATGAATTTAGTGCTAATTCAGTCTCTTTGAGGAGAGATCTGAATACTTGAGCTTAGAAGTTGGTAGGATTGCATTGCTTATTACTAACATTAGATATTCCATAGTCAGACCAGCTTACAGATAACCTCTTCCAAATTAAAACTATCCGCTAATAGCAGTTAGTACGGGATTCCTTACCTCTTTAGGCCTGTGGGCACCTTTTGAATTCTGACATAGCATGCTGGGCACGGACACAAAATGGCTGCTGCAGAATGTGGAGGCATGAAATGGCCACTGCAGCTCCAAAGGCCACTGCGGACATTTGGAGAGACCAGCCGCTGAGTGTGCCCCCCCAATTATTCTCTGGGTCTTCAATGTCATCAGGACCCATTACCTCCCCCCCTCCTGCTTTTTTAGGAGGGTTAAATTTAAGTTTAAGTTTTAGTCTGTGAGACACCTTCTGTGTCTCACAGAAGCTTCTGCTTCTGTGAGACACCTTTTTGGGAAACAATTACTGTTTTAAGTGTATTTATGGAAATTGTATTTATGTTGATTTTATCTATACTGTTTTATGTTGTACACCGCCCAGAGCCCTTCGGGGATGGGGCGGTATATTAAATTAATTAAATAAATAAATAGATATAATAATAATAATAATAATAATAATAATAATAATAATAATAATAATAATAATAATAATAATAATAATAATAATAATAATAATAATAATAATAATAATAATAATAATAATACATAACCCCAGACATAACAGTGATAGAGAAGAAACATGTTTGGATCATAGATGTTGCTGTGCCAGTTGACAGCAGGGTTGGGGGGTGGGGGGGGGGGGGGGTGGGGGGGGGGGGGGGTGGGGGGGGGGGGGGGTGGGGGGCGGAGGGGGTGGGGGGGGGGGGGGGGGGTGGGGGGGGGGTCTCGGGGGGGGGGGGGGAGGGGGGGGGGGGGCTTGGGGGGGGGGGGGGGTGGGGAGGGGGGTCTTGGGGGTGGGGGGGGGGGGGGGTGTGGGGGGGGGGGGGAGGAGTGGGGGGCGGGTGGGGGGGGGGGGGGGTGGGGGGGGGGGGGGGTGGGGGGGGGGGGGGGTGGGGGGGGGGGGGGGTGGGGGGGGGGGGGGGTGGGGGGGGGGGGGGGTG
Organism: Sphaerodactylus townsendi; assembly: GCF_021028975.2. NCBI lineage: Eukaryota > Metazoa > Chordata > Lepidosauria > Squamata > Sphaerodactylidae > Sphaerodactylus > Sphaerodactylus townsendi. Next base: position 121,879,999 of record NC_059430.1, read on the forward strand.
GGGGGGGGGGGGGGTGGGGGGGGGGGGGGGTGGGGGGGGGGGGGGGTGGGGGGGGGGGGGGGTGGGGGGGGGGGGGGGTGGGGGGGGGGGGGGGTGGGGGGGGGGGGGGGTGGGGGGGGGGGGGGGTGGGGGGGGGGGGGGGTGGGGGGGGGGGGGGGTGGGGGGGGGGGGGGGTGGGGGGGGGGGGGGGTGGGGGGGGGGGGGGGTGGGGGGGGGGGGGGGTGGGGGGGGGGGGGGGTGGGGGGGGGGGGGGGTGGGGGGGGGGGGGGGTGGGGGGGGGGGGGGGTGGGGGGGGGGGGGGGTGGGGGGGGGGGGGGGTGGGGGGGGGGGGGGGTGGGGGGGGGGGGGGGTGGGGGGGGGGGGGGGTGGGGGGGGGGGGGGGTGGGGGGGGGGGGGGGTGGGGGGGGGGGGGGGTGGGGGGGGGGGGGGGTGGGGGGGGGGGGGGGTGGGGGGGGGGGGGGGTGGGGGGGGGGGGGGGTGGGGGGGGGGGGGGGTGGGGGGGGGGGGGGGTGGGGGGGGGGGGGGGTGGGGGGGGGGGGGGGTGGGGGGGGGGGGGGGTGGGGGGGGGGGGGGGTGGGGGGGGGGGGGGGTGGGGGGGGGGGGGGGTGGGGGGGGGGGGGGGTGGGGGGGGGGGGGGGTGGGGGGGGGGGGGGGTGGGGGGGGGGGGGGGTGGGGGGGGGGGGGGGTGGGGGGGGGGGGGGGTGGGGGGGGGGGGGGGTGGGGGGGGGGGGGGGTGGGGGGGGGGGGGGGTGGGGGGGGGGGGGGGTGGGGGGGGGGGGGGGTGGGGGGGGGGGGGGGTGGGGGGGGGGGGGGGTGGGGGGGGGGGGGGGTGGGGGGGGGGGGGGGTGGGGGGGGGGGGGGGTGGGGGGGGGGGGGGGTGGGGGGGGGGGGGGGTGGGGGGGGGGGGGGGTGGGGGGGGGGGGGGGTGGGGGGGGGGGGGGGTGGGGGGGGGGGGGGGTGGGGGGGGGGGGGGGTGGGGGGGGGGGGGGGTGGGGGGGGGGGGGGGTGGGGGGGGGGGGGGGTGGGGGGGGGGGGGGGTGGGGGGGGGGGGGGGTGGGGGGGGGGGGGGGTGGGGGGGGGGGGGGGTGGGGGGGGGGGGGGGTGGGGGGGGGGGGGGGTGGGGGGGGGGGGGGGTGGGGGGGGGGGGGGGTGGGGGGGGGGGGGGGTGGGGGGGGGGGGGGGTGGGGGGGGGGGGGGGTGGGGGGGGGGGGGGGTGGGGGGGGGGGGGGGTGGGGGGGGGGGGGGGTGGGGGGGGGGGGGGGTGGGGGGGGGGGGGGGTGGGGGGGGGGGGGGGTGGGGGGGGGGGGGGGTGGGGGGGGGGGGGGGTGGGGGGGGGGGGGGGTGGGGGGGGGGGGGGGTGGGGGGGGGGGGGGGTGGGGGGGGGGGGGGGTGGGGGGGGGGGGGGGTGGGGGGGGGGGGGGGTGGGGGGGGGGGGGGGTGGGGGGGGGGGGGGGTGGGGGGGGGGGGGGGTGGGGGGGGGGGGGGGTGGGGGGGGGGGGGGGTGGGGGGGGGGGGGGGTGGGGGGGGGGGGGGGTGGGGGGGGGGGGGGGTGGGGGGGGGGGGGGGTGGGGGGGGGGGGGGGTGGGGGGGGGGGGGGGTGGGGGGGGGGGGGGGTGGGGGGGGGGGGGGGTGGGGGGGGGGGGGGGTGGGGGGGGGGGGGGGTGGGGGGGGGGGGGGGTGGGGGGGGGGGGGGGTGGGGGGGGGGGGGGGTGGGGGGGGGGGGGGGTGGGGGGGGGGGGGGGTGGGGGGGGGGGGGGGTGGGGGGGGGGGGGGGTGGGGGGGGGGGGGGGTGGGGGGGGGGGGGGGTGGGGGGGGGGGGGGGTGGGGGGGGGGGGGGGTGGGGGGGGGGGGGGGTGGGGGGGGGGGGGGGTGGGGGGGGGGGGGGGTGGGGGGGGGGGGGGGTGGGGGGGGGGGGGGGTGGGGGGGGGGGGGGGTGGGGGGGGGGGGGGGTGGGGGGGGGGGGGGGTGGGGGGGGGGGGGGGTGGGGGGGGGGGGGGGTGGGGGGGGGGGGGGGTGGGGGGGGGGGGGGGTGGGGGGGGGGGGGGGTGGGGGGGGGGGGGGGTGGGGGGGGGGGGGGGTGGGGGGGGGGGGGGGTGGGGGGGGGGGGGGGTGGGGGGGGGGGGGGGTGGGGGGGGGGGGGGGTGGGGGGGGGGGGGGGTGGGGGGGGGGGGGGGTGGGGGGGGGGGGGGGTGGGGGGGGGGGGGGGTGGGGGGGGGGGGGGGTGGGGGGGGGGGGGGGTGGGGGGGGGGGGGGGTGGGGGGGGGGGGGGGTGGGGGGGGGGGGGGGTGGGGGGGGGGGGGGGTGGGGGGGGGGGGGGGTGGGGGGGGGGGGGGGTGGGGGGGGGGGGGGGTGGGGGGGGGGGGGGGTGGGGGGGGGGGGGGGTGGGGGGGGGGGGGGGTGGGGGGGGGGGGGGGTGGGGGGGGGGGGGGGTGGGGGGGGGGGGGGGTGGGGGGGGGGGGGGGTGGGGGGGGGGGGGGGTGGGGGGGGGGGGGGGTGGGGGGGGGGGGGGGTGGGGGGGGGGGGGGGTGGGGGGGGGGGGGGGTGGGGGGGGGGGGGGGTGGGGGGGGGGGGGGGTGGGGGGGGGGGGGGGTGGGGGGGGGGGGGGGTGGGGGGGGGGGGGGGTGGGGGGGGGGGGGGGTGGGGGGGGGGGGGGGTGGGGGGGGGGGGGGGTGGGGGGGGGGGGGGGTGGGGGGGGGGGGGGGTGGGGGGGGGGGGGGGTGGGGGGGGGGGGGGGTGGGGGGGGGGGGGGGTGGGGGGGGGGGGGGGTGGGGGGGGGGGGGGGTGGGGGGGGGGGGGGGTGGGGGGGGGGGGGGGTGGGGGGGGGGGGGGGTGGGGGGGGGGGGGGGTGGGGGGGGGGGGGGGTGGGGGGGGGGGGGGGTGGGGGGGGGGGGGGGTGGGGGGGGGGGGGGGTGGGGGGGGGGGGGGGTGGGGGGGGGGGGGGGTGGGGGGGGGGGGGGGTGGGGGGGGGGGGGGGTGGGGGGGGGGGGGGGTGGGGGGGGGGGGGGGTGGGGGGGGGGGGGGGTGGGGGGGGGGGGGGGTGGGGGGGGGGGGGGGTGGGGGGGGGGGGGGGTGGGGGGGGGGGGGGGTGGGGGGGGGGGGGGGTGGGGGGGGGGGGGGGTGGGGGGGGGGGGGGGTGGGGGGGGGGGGGGGTGGGGGGGGGGGGGGGTGGGGGGGGGGGGGGGTGGGGGGGGGGGGGGGTGGGGGGGGGGGGGGGTGGGGGGGGGGGGGGGTGGGGGGGGGGGGGGGTGGGGGGGGGGGGGGGTGGGGGGGGGGGGGGGTGGGGGGGGGGGGGGGTGGGGGGGGGGGGGGGTGGGGGGGGGGGGGGGTGGGGGGGGGGGGGGGTGGGGGGGGGGGGGGGTGGGGGGGGGGGGGGGTGGGGGGGGGGGGGGGTGGGGGGGGGGGGGGGTGGGGGGGGGGGGGGGTGGGGGGGGGGGGGGGTGGGGGGGGGGGGGGGTGGGGGGGGGGGGGGGTGGGGGGGGGGGGGGGTGGGGGGGGGGGGGGGTGGGGGGGGGGGGGGGTGGGGGGGGGGGGGGGTGGGGGGGGGGGGGGGTGGGGGGGGGGGGGGGTGGGGGGGGGGGGGGGTGGGGGGGGGGGGGGGTGGGGGGGGGGGGGGGTGGGGGGGGGGGGGGGTGGGGGGGGGGGGGGGTGGGGGGGGGGGGGGGTGGGGGGGGGGGGGGGTGGGGGGGGGGGGGGGTGGGGGGGGGGGGGGGTGGGGGGGGGGGGGGGTGGGGGGGGGGGGGGGTGGGGGGGGGGGGGGGTGGGGGGGGGGGGGGGTGGGGGGGGGGGGGGGTGGGGGGGGGGGGGGGTGGGGGGGGGGGGGGGTGGGGGGGGGGGGGGGTGGGGGGGGGGGGGGGTGGGGGGGGGGGGGGGTGGGGGGGGGGGGGGGTGGGGGGGGGGGGGGGTGGGGGGGGGGGGGGGTGGGGGGGGGGGGGGGTGGGGGGGGGGGGGGGTGGGGGGGGGGGGGGGTGGGGGGGGGGGGGGGTGGGGGGGGGGGGGGGTGGGGGGGGGGGGGGGTGGGGGGGGGGGGGGGTGGGGGGGGGGGGGGGTGGGGGGGGGGGGGGGTGGGGGGGGGGGGGGGTGGGGGGGGGGGGGGGTGGGGGGGGGGGGGGGTGGGGGGGGGGGGGGGTGGGGGGGGGGGGGGGTGGGGGGGGGGGGGGGTGGGGGGGGGGGGGGGTGGGGGGGGGGGGGGGTGGGGGGGGGGGGGGGTGGGGGGGGGGGGGGGTGGGGGGGGGGGGGGGTGGGGGGGGGGGGGGGTGGGGGGGGGGGGGGGTGGGGGGGGGGGGGGGTGGGGGGGGGGGGGGGTGGGGGGGGGGGGGGGTGGGGGGGGGGGGGGGTGGGGGGGGGGGGGGGTGGGGGGGGGGGGGGGTGGGGGGGGGGGGGGGTGGGGGGGGGGGGGGGTGGGGGGGGGGGGGGGTGGGGGGGGGGGGGGGTGGGGGGGGGGGGGGGTGGGGGGGGGGGGGGGTGGGGGGGGGGGGGGGTGGGGGGGGGGGGGGGTGGGGGGGGGGGGGGGTGGGGGGGGGGGGGGGTGGGGGGGGGGGGGGGTGGGGGGGGGGGGGGGTGGGGGGGGGGGGGGGTGGGGGGGGGGGGGGGTGGGGGGGGGGGGGGGTGGGGGGGGGGGGGGGTGGGGGGGGGGGGGGGTGGGGGGGGGGGGGGGTGGGGGGGGGGGGGGGTGGGGGGGGGGGGGGGTGGGGGGGGGGGGGGGTGGGGGGGGGGGGGGGTGGGGGGGGGGGGGGGTGGGGGGGGGGGGGGGTGGGGGGGGGGGGGGGTGGGGGGGGGGGGGGGTGGGGGGGGGGGGGGGTGGGGGGGGGGGGGGGTGGGGGGGGGGGGGGGTGGGGGGGGGGGGGGGTGGGGGGGGGGGGGGGTGGGGGGGGGGGGGGGTGGGGGGGGGGGGGGGTGGGGGGGGGGGGGGGTGGGGGGGGGGGGGGGTGGGGGGGGGGGGGGGTGGGGGGGGGGGGGGGTGGGGGGGGGGGGGGGTGGGGGGGGGGGGGGGTGGGGGGGGGGGGGGGTGGGGGGGGGGGGGGGTGGGGGGGGGGGGGGGTGGGGGGGGGGGGGGGTGGGGGGGGGGGGGGGTGGGGGGGGGGGGGGGTGGGGGGGGGGGGGGGTGGGGGGGGGGGGGGGTGGGGGGGGGGGGGGGTGGGGGGGGGGGGGGGTGGGGGGGGGGGGGGGTGGGGGGGGGGGGGGGTGGGGGGGGGGGGGGGTGGGGGGGGGGGGGGGTGGGGGGGGGGGGGGGTGGGGGGGGGGGGGGGTGGGGGGGGGGGGGGGTGGGGGGGGGGGGGGGTGGGGGGGGGGGGGGGTGGGGGGGGGGGGGGGTGGGGGGGGGGGGGGGTGGGGGGGGGGGGGGGTGGGGGGGGGGGGGGGTGGGGGGGGGGGGGGGTGGGGGGGGGGGGGGGTGGGGGGGGGGGGGGGTGGGGGGGGGGGGGGGTGGGGGGGGGGGGGGGTGGGGGGGGGGGGGGGTGGGGGGGGGGGGGGGTGGGGGGGGGGGGGGGTGGGGGGGGGGGGGGGTGGGGGGGGGGGGGGGTGGGGGGGGGGGGGGGTGGGGGGGGGGGGGGGTGGGGGGGGGGGGGGGTGGGGGGGGGGGGGGGTGGGGGGGGGGGGGGGTGGGGGGGGGGGGGGGTGGGGGGGGGGGGGGGTGGGGGGGGGGGGGGGTGGGGGGGGGGGGGGGTGGGGGGGGGGGGGGGTGGGGGGGGGGGGGGGTGGGGGGGGGGGGGGGTGGGGGGGGGGGGGGGTGGGGGGGGGGGGGGGTGGGGGGGGGGGGGGGTGGGGGGGGGGGGGGGTGGGGGGGGGGGGGGGTGGGGGGGGGGGGGGGTGGGGGGGGGGGGGGGTGGGGGGGGGGGGGGGTGGGGGGGGGGGGGGGTGGGGGGGGGGGGGGGTGGGGGGGGGGGGGGGTGGGGGGGGGGGGGGGTGGGGGGGGGGGGGGGTGGGGGGGGGGGGGGGTGGGGGGGGGGGGGGGTGGGGGGGGGGGGGGGTGGGGGGGGGGGGGGGTGGGGGGGGGGGGGGGTGGGGGGGGGGGGGGGTGGGGGGGGGGGGGGGTGGGGGGGGGGGGGGGTGGGGGGGGGGGGGGGTGGGGGGGGGGGGGGGTGGGGGGGGGGGGGGGTGGGGGGGGGGGGGGGTGGGGGGGGGGGGGGGTGGGGGGGGGGGGGGGTGGGGGGGGGGGGGGGTGGGGGGGGGGGGGGGTGGGGGGGGGGGGGGGTGGGGGGGGGGGGGGGTGGGGGGGGGGGGGGGTGGGGGGGGGGGGGGGTGGGGGGGGGGGGGGGTGGGGGGGGGGGGGGGTGGGGGGGGGGGGGGGTGGGGGGGGGGGGGGGTGGGGGGGGGGGGGGGTGGGGGGGGGGGGGGGTGGGGGGGGGGGGGGGTGGGGGGGGGGGGGGGTGGGGGGGGGGGGGGGTGGGGGGGGGGGGGGGTGGGGGGGGGGGGGGGTGGGGGGGGGGGGGGGTGGGGGGGGGGGGGGGTGGGGGGGGGGGGGGGTGGGGGGGGGGGGGGGTGGGGGGGGGGGGGGGTGGGGGGGGGGGGGGGTGGGGGGGGGGGGGGGTGGGGGGGGGGGGGGGTGGGGGGGGGGGGGGGTGGGGGGGGGGGGGGGTGGGGGGGGGGGGGGGTGGGGGGGGGGGGGGGTGGGGGGGGGGGGGGGTGGGGGGGGGGGGGGGTGGGGGGGGGGGGGGGTGGGGGGGGGGGGGGGTGGGGGGGGGGGGGGGTGGGGGGGGGGGGGGGTGGGGGGGGGGGGGGGTGGGGGGGGGGGGGGGTGGGGGGGGGGGGGGGTGGGGGGGGGGGGGGGTGGGGGGGGGGGGGGGTGGGGGGGGGGGGGGGTGGGGGGGGGGGGGGGTGGGGGGGGGGGGGGGTGGGGGGGGGGGGGGGTGGGGGGGGGGGGGGGTGGGGGGGGGGGGGGGTGGGGGGGGGGGGGGGTGGGGGGGGGGGGGGGTGGGGGGGGGGGGGGGTGGGGGGGGGGGGGGGTGGGGGGGGGGGGGGGTGGGGGGGGGGGGGGGTGGGGGGGGGGGGGGGTGGGGGGGGGGGGGGGTGGGGGGGGGGGGGGGTGGGGGGGGGGGGGGGTGGGGGGGGGGGGGGGTGGGGGGGGGGGGGGGTGGGGGGGGGGGGGGGTGGGGGGGGGGGGGGGTGGGGGGGGGGGGGGGTGGGGGGGGGGGGGGGTGGGGGGGGGGGGGGGTGGGGGGGGGGGGGGGTGGGGGGGGGGGGGGGTGGGGGGGGGGGGGGGTGGGGGGGGGGGGGGGTGGGGGGGGGGGGGGGTGGGGGGGGGGGGGGGTGGGGGGGGGGGGGGGTGGGGGGGGGGGGGGGTGGGGGGGGGGGGGGGTGGGGGGGGGGGGGGGTGGGGGGGGGGGGGGGTGGGGGGGGGGGGGGGTGGGGGGGGGGGGGGGTGGGGGGGGGGGGGGGTGGGGGGGGGGGGGGGTGGGGGGGGGGGGGGGTGGGGGGGGGGGGGGGTGGGGGGGGGGGGGGGTGGGGGGGGGGGGGGGTGGGGGGGGGGGGGGGTGGGGGGGGGGGGGGGTGGGGGGGGGGGGGGGTGGGGGGGGGGGGGGGTGGGGGGGGGGGGGGGTGGGGGGGGGGGGGGGTGGGGGGGGGGGGGGGTGGGGGGGGGGGGGGGTGGGGGGGGGGGGGGGTGGGGGGGGGGGGGGGTGGGGGGGGGGGGGGGTGGGGGGGGGGGGGGGTGGGGGGGGGGGGGGGTGGGGGGGGGGGGGGGTGGGGGGGGGGGGGGGTGGGGGGGGGGGGGGGTGGGGGGGGGGGGGGGTGGGGGGGGGGGGGGGTGGGGGGGGGGGGGGGTGGGGGGGGGGGGGGGTGGGGGGGGGGGGGGGTGGGGGGGGGGGGGGGTGGGGGGGGGGGGGGGTGGGGGGGGGGGGGGGTGGGGGGGGGGGGGGGTGGGGGGGGGGGGGGGTGGGGGGGGGGGGGGGTGGGGGGGGGGGGGGGTGGGGGGGGGGGGGGGTGGGGGGGGGGGGGGGTGGGGGGGGGGGGGGGTGGGGGGGGGGGGGGGTGGGGGGGGGGGGGGGTGGGGGGGGGGGGGGGTGGGGGGGGGGGGGGGTGGGGGGGGGGGGGGGTGGGGGGGGGGGGGGGTGGGGGGGGGGGGGGGTGGGGGGGGGGGGGGGTGGGGGGGGGGGGGGGTGGGGGGGGGGGGGGGTGGGGGGGGGGGGGGGTGGGGGGGGGGGGGGGTGGGGGGGGGGGGGGGTGGGGGGGGGGGGGGGTGGGGGGGGGGGGGGGTGGGGGGGGGGGGGGGTGGGGGGGGGGGGGGGTGGGGGGGGGGGGGGGTGGGGGGGGGGGGGGGTGGGGGGGGGGGGGGGTGGGGGGGGGGGGGGGTGGGGGGGGGGGGGGGTGGGGGGGGGGGGGGGTGGGGGGGGGGGGGGGTGGGGGGGGGGGGGGGTGGGGGGGGGGGGGGGTGGGGGGGGGGGGGGGTGGGGGGGGGGGGGGGTGGGGGGGGGGGGGGGTGGGGGGGGGGGGGGGTGGGGGGGGGGGGGGGTGGGGGGGGGGGGGGGTGGGGGGGGGGGGGGGTGGGGGGGGGGGGGGGTGGGGGGGGGGGGGGGTGGGGGGGGGGGGGGGTGGGGGGGGGGGGGGGTGGGGGGGGGGGGGGGTGGGGGGGGGGGGGGGTGGGGGGGGGGGGGGGTGGGGGGGGGGGGGGGTGGGGGGGGGGGGGGGTGGGGGGGGGGGGGGGTGGGGGGGGGGGGGGGTGGGGGGGGGGGGGGGTGGGGGGGGGGGGGGGTGGGGGGGGGGGGGGGTGGGGGGGGGGGGGGGTGGGGGGGGGGGGGGGTGGGGGGGGGGGGGGGTGGGGGGGGGGGGGGGTGGGGGGGGGGGGGGGTGGGGGGGGGGGGGGGTGGGGGGGGGGGGGGGTGGGGGGGGGGGGGGGTGGGGGGGGGGGGGGGTGGGGGGGGGGGGGGGTGGGGGGGGGGGGGGGTGGGGGGGGGGGGGGGTGGGGGGGGGGGGGGGTGGGGGGGGGGGGGGGTGGGGGGGGGGGGGGGTGGGGGGGGGGGGGGGTGGGGGGGGGGGGGGGTGGGGGGGGGGGGGGGTGGGGGGGGGGGGGGGTGGGGGGGGGGGGGGGTGGGGGGGGGGGGGGGTGGGGGGGGGGGGGGGTGGGGGGGGGGGGGGGTGGGGGGGGGGGGGGGTGGGGGGGGGGGGGGGTGGGGGGGGGGGGGGGTGGGGGGGGGGGGGGGTGGGGGGGGGGGGGGGTGGGGGGGGGGGGGGGTGGGGGGGGGGGGGGGTGGGGGGGGGGGGGGGTGGGGGGGGGGGGGGGTGGGGGGGGGGGGGGGTGGGGGGGGGGGGGGGTGGGGGGGGGGGGGGGTGGGGGGGGGGGGGGGTGGGGGGGGGGGGGGGTGGGGGGGGGGGGGGGTGGGGGGGGGGGGGGGTGGGGGGGGGGGGGGGTGGGGGGGGGGGGGGGTGGGGGGGGGGGGGGGTGGGGGGGGGGGGGGGTGGGGGGGGGGGGGGGTGGGGGGGGGGGGGGGTGGGGGGGGGGGGGGGTGGGGGGGGGGGGGGGTGGGGGGGGGGGGGGGTGGGGGGGGGGGGGGGTGGGGGGGGGGGGGGGAGGGGGGGGGGGGGGGGGGGCGGGGGGGGGTGGGGGGGGGGGGGGGGGGGGGGGGGGGGGGGGGGGGGGCGGGGGGGGGGCGTGGGGGGTGGGGGGGGGGGGGGGGGGGGGGGGGGGGGGGGGGTGGGAGGGGGGGGGGGGAGGGGGGGGGGGGGGGGGGGGTGGGGGGGGGGGGGGGTGGGGGGGGAATGCCCTTCTCTCTCTTTTTTTTAAAACAATAAAGTATATTCAAAACAAAAGACAATCTGCGTTCGGCAAAGTGTACAGAGGCCATATTCAAGACTTTTTTGTCCTTTTTTGGCCTTTTTATGTTGATCTACTGATTGATCAATAGATTGATAGACTGATCGATTGATCTATTGATAAGACTAAAGATAAAAATGAAAGATTATATTTAAAACTGAAGCAAAACTGACGTGCAATAGAGGACCTGCAAAACATCTCCCCCCACCTCATCCCTGACGCAAGCAAAAAGCCAGCTCATGGGTAATGCCCACCTTGTGCAAACAGGGCCATGGTCAAAAAAGGCCAACCATGCCCTGAAATAAAGACTTCCCAGCCAATTCTCTTTCAGTTCATGGGAACCTCACTGCAGTGGCGTAGTGCCTAAGAGCAGGGACTTAAGAGCAGGTGCACTCTGATCTGGAGGAACCGGGTTTGATTCCCAGCTCTGCCGCTTGAGTTGTGGAGGCTTATCTGAGGAATTCAGATTAGCCTGTACACTCCCACACATGCCAGCTGGGTGACCTGGGGCTAGTCACAGCTTCTCGGAGCTCTCTCAGCCCCACCCACCTCACAGGGTGTTTGTTGTGAGGGGGGAAGGGCAAGGAGATTGTAAGTCCCTTTGAGTCTCCCATAGGAGAGAAAGGGGGGATATAAATCCAAACTCCTCCTCCTCCTCCTCTTCTTCTTCTTCTTCTTTTTCTTCTTCTTCCTCTTCTTCTTCTTCTTCTTCTGTCTTCTTCTTCTTCTTCTTCTTCTGTCTTCTTCTTCTGTCTTCTTCTTCCTCCTCCTCCTCTTCTTCTTCTTCTTCTGTCTTCTTCTGTCTTCTTCTTCTTCCTCCTCCTCCTCCTCCTCTTCTTCTTCTTCTTCCTCTTCTTCTTCTTCTTCTTCCTCTTCTTCCTCTTCCTCTTCCTCTTCCTCTTCTTCTTCTTCTTCTTCTTCTTCTTCTTCTTCTTCTTCTTCTTCTTCTTCTTCTTCTTCTTCTTCTTCTTCTTCTTCTTCTTCTTCTTCTTCTTCTTCTTCATATTAATAGCCAAAGTGAACTTTTTTCTCTCTATCCCAAAGTATCCAAGAGCACCCAATGAAGTTGATGGGCAGTAGCTTCAGGACAGACGAAAGCTGCAGGAGGTGCCATGCTCTGTAAAACAGAAGAGTTTTGTTCCTGGGCAACCACATTTCTCCCTTCTAACTGAATTCCTGAGTGGAAACAGCAGGGCTCCCAGGCACTCACCTCTACAGATAAGCTCCAGAGAAGAATTTTTAAGATCCACAGCTGCTATTCTGAGCTGGACCGCACTTTCAAAGGAATGATAGATCTGTTTGCCAGGAACTCCTTAAATGATATTAGCAATTAGTCCCCGGTGATACAGTAGGTCTTGAACCTGGAGCTCTCTAATCATAGCCCAAACCAAGGGTTGGTTGATACCCCCAAAATTCGGTAAATTTTGTATTCGGATGTTTTAGGGCATAAAATGATCTGTATACCCAAATCCAACTCATAGCCGATTCGGATATGCTCAAAAATTCGGGTAAATCCGAAAAATTTGGGTCCGTTTTAATTTTTTTTTGTATTTTTGGTGTTTTGACACATTTTGGCCTGCAGGGGTGCAGTTTTAAAGCTAATGCCACCAAACTTTCAGGATATCATTCGGAGACTGTCTTGATGATTCTCCCCAAATTTGGTGAAGGTTGATTCAGGGGGTCCAAAGTTATTGACCCCCAAAGGGGGTGCCCCATCCCCATTGTTTCCAAAGGGAGCTAACAGGAAATGGGATTAACAGGAGATGGACCTTTGAGGGTCCATAACTTTGGACCACCTAAACCAAACTTCACCAAACTTGGGGAGTATCATTGCCCTTGACAGGCAACCCAAGAAATTTCCCCAGATTCTGTGCTCTGCAGTGATTTTTTTCTACATTGCAGCCAATGGGAAATTTGGGGGGGAGGGGTGCACATTTGTCAAGGTAAAGCCACAAAACTTTCAGAGCATTTTCAGGAGAGTCTCTTGATGACACCAGCCAGGTTTGGTAAACTTTGCTTCAGGGGGCAGTGGGAGATGGACCCTACCCATTTGGGGGTGCATAACATTCAACCCCCAGAAGCAAAGTTTACCAAACCTGAATGATGTCATCAAGAGACTCTCCTGAAAATACCCTGAAAGTTTTGTGGCTTTACCTTGAGAAATGTGTACCCCACAGCCCTCCCCCATAAATTTTCCATTGGCTGCAATGGAGCCACTTCAGAGCACAGAATCTCCCAGCTCTCTAGTCTTCCCACCATAGAACTTGAACAAGATCTACCAGACCACGGCCACACAGCCCGGAAAACCCTACAGAACCTCCACGTCTTAAAATGAAGCCATTCTGCAACACACTTCAAGCAAGGGGCACACTTGGGGCAGAGGGAGGGAAGGTTTTTGTGGGGTCTCAGGAGGGAAGGTTTTTTTAAAAAAACCAACGAGTTGGGGTGCCCAATTCAGTACTGGCACCAAATCAGATGCCATTGATTTGGATAGCTCCGATTCGGACGCCATTGATTCAGACCTGGCTCGGTCCAAATCTGCCCGAATCGAAGGCAATTCAGACTGAATTGTTGATTTGGCTGATCCGAATCGCCAACCCTACCCAAACCACCGCACCATGCTGATACTTCAACTAGCACAATTGACAGGTGTTAGAGCAATCTGTGTCATTGGACTATGCACTGATCTTTAAAGTAGGGATGCCCTCTGATGAAAAAGAAATTCACATCCAGGATACAGGGAAGACAATCAATCAATCAAATACCTTTAATGGCATATAAATAAAAAGAAAAAAACACATGACATCACCACCTTCCAGTTAAGACAGGTTAGAACGACTTAAAATTGTACTGTTTAAAAATTTGCCTCCCTGCCTAGAAACCCAATAGGATGGGAAGACACCAGGCAGGTTTGGCAATTCTGGTAGTCCAGGAACTGAATCTTCAGATTACAGTGTTGCCAGTGGCGGTTTCTGCACGGGCTGAAAGCAACAGCTTCAGCCCAGTAAAACACCGTTGGGGGGGACCCTTCACACAGGCGCTGCTGCCAAAGGCGCTCTGTACCTGCCAAAACGGTGTATTCAAAACTCGCTTGGGGAGCGAGTTTTCCTGCAAACACCAGCTTCCATCCGCTGCCATGTGAAGGGCAGTGGGTGGAAGCCGGCGTTTTCCCATCCCCTCCCCGGCCCCAAACGCCTCGTTAACTTCTGCTGGCAGCAGCGTTACTCTATCGTCACTCTGAAGAGGGAAGAGCTCTGAAGAGCCCCCTGGTCTCCAGTGCTTCAGCCATCGCTGTGGCCATGGGGGCATGTCCCCTTCCCTCCTCAGAGCGACGATAGAGTGACACAGCTGCCAGCAGAAGGTAATGAGGCGTTTGGGGCCGGGGAGGGGAATACGCGGCTGTGCGGAGCTTGCTCTCACAGCTGCGCATCCCATGGGGCCATTTGTGCGAACGGCCCCATAGCCTGCATCGGCATGATTAATGCCAAAGCAGGGTCTCTCCCTTGGCTGTGCGGAAACCGCCAGAGTGTTTCAATTTGGCTCATTCTATTTTATGTGAGGGATTGACTCCTCCTCTCTTGGTGGTTAATGTGTATCTCCCCCCCCCCCCCTGCCAGGGCTGATCGTGAAACCACCCAGTTACAATGGCTGCGCTTTACTGAATATTTAGATACATGGGGACACATTTACTGTATATTATCAGTTTCAAGTAGAACGGTACCAATTTTAGATTTAAATTTGTGTTATAATTGTAGGTTCTGGAATTTCAGCACCATTGTTTTCAATGGGGAGTGACTCTGACGCTGTGGTGGATCTACTCCTGAAGACAGTAGAACCAAATCTGCACAAAGCATCATTCTCCCTTGAATTTAAAGAAGTCTAAGTTTCAAGCAGAATCAACAAAGGGGGTTCAGTTTTATAGACCATCAAAAGTAAGTGCATCTCAGTGCACTTAGCTCCACTGTTTCCTTGAGTGGAAATGGCAATGCCCCCCACAGGAAAGCACCTACTGCTAGTGATTTTTTTTTTAAAAAAAAGCCTGGCTGCATCCAGTTTCTTTACATACCCTAACCGTGACAAGTAGAGCAGAGGAATCAATCTGCATGTGGAACCAACCATCTAGTTGGTATTAGACACATGTCTTCACTCACTGCATTCAAAGTAGTGAATTGCGGTAGTCTAATCTCAATGTTACTGAGGCATGTATCCAGGTAGCTATGTATTGAGATAACAGGCCATCTTTTGGACTAGGCTGAGTTGGGAGAAAGACATTTTACTGCATTAACATGCTTTTCCAGCAATAAAGTTTGATCCGGTATATTCTCGAGGATAAGAACATAAGAACATAAGAACAAGCCAGCTGGATCAGACCAAAGTCCATCTAGTCCAGCTCTCTGCTACTCGCAGTGGCCCACCAGGTGCCTTTGGGAGCTCACATGTAGGATGTGAACGCAAAGGCCTTCTGCGGCTGTTGCTCCCGATCACCTGGTCTGTTAAGGCATTTGCAATCTCAGATCAAAGAGGATCAAGATTGGTAGCCATAAATCAACTTCTCTTCCATAAATCTGTCCAAGCCCCTTTTAAAGCTATCCAGGTTAGTAGCCATCACCACCTCCTGTGGCAGCATCTTCCAAACACCAATCACACGTTGCGTGAAGAAGTGTTTCCTTTTATTAGTCCTAATTTTTCCCCCCAGCATTTTCAATGAATGCCCCCTGGTTCTAGTACAGTGAGAAAGAGAGAAAAATTTCTCTCTGTCAACATTTTCTACCCCATGCATAATTTTGTAGACTTCAATCATATCCCCTCAAATAAGTTTCCTCTCCAAACCAAAGAGTCTCAAACGCTGCAGCCTCTCCTCATAGGGAAGGTGCTCCAGTCCCTCAATCATCCTTGTTGCCCTTCTCTGCACTTTTTCTATCTCTTCGATATCCTTTTTGAGATGCGGCGACCAGAACTGGACACAGTACTCCGAGTGCGTTCGCACTTCACTGCTTTATATAAGGGCATGACAATCTTTGCAGTTTTATTATCAATTCCTTTCCTAATAATCCCCAGCATAGAGTTTGCCTTTTTCACAGCTGCCATGCATTGAGATGACATTCCCATGGAACTATCAACTAAGACGCCTAAATCCCTTTCCTGGTCTGTGACTGATAGCACTGACCCCTGTAGCGTGTATGTGAAGTTTGGATTTTTTGCCCCTATGTGCATCACTTTACATTTAGCTACATTGAACTGCATTTGCCGTTTCTCAGCCCACTCACCTAATTTATCAAGGTCCGCTTGGAGCTCCTCGCAATCCTTTGTGGTTCTCACCACCCTACATAATTTGGTATCATCTGCAAACTTGGCCACCACACTACCCACCCCTACTTCCAGGTCATTTATGAATAGGATCTTAACTGAACTAACAAGGATCTACTGAACTTCATCGAAGTTTTTTCAGCAAATAGGAAGAGTTTGCAAACAATGGGATGCCTGTCTGCAGCTGATCCATAATCAAGCATTGACAGTTCCAGAAACAGCAGGAAATACAAGAGTGAGACTTGCTTTTTTCCCCCCTTTTGCATAACTTGGCTGACTTTTGTTTATTCTGTGGCATACTTTAGAGTCCAAAGGGATTTAGAGTAGAAGCAATGGGTGGGACATTCAACTGTACAGAACCAGAGATAAGATCAGAGGATGAGGTCACACTCTGTGTGAGCTTTCCATAGCGAGGACTGACCTTTCATGCCAGCTATAATTTGGGATACCCTGTTAAGTTTCCCTCGTTGTATCTCTCTCTCCCACTTTATCATGTTTTCCTCCAAGGAATTCTGGGTATGATGGTTCTCCCCCTTCACCAGCGTATCTTAACAACAGTCTGTCTAGTAAAGTGGAGAGATAGTACCTGGCCCAAGGTTGTCCACTGGACCTCATAGTCAGCTAAGGATATGAATACAAGTTCTCAACTCCTTGTCTAAAATTGTAACTACTGTACCCCGCTGATTTATTCCTAGCTTTATTCCTTGTTTTTCATGGGGATATTTTCATGGTACTGATGCAACCCACCTTAGGTCAGCTTGTAATTGAAGGTTGAAGATAACTATGGCAAGTCCAGCAAGATGTTTTCAAGGCAAGGGAGAAACAGAGGTGGTTTGCTTGCCCTCTTCTGCACAGTCTTCCTTGGTGGCCTCCTATCCAAGCACCAACCCTGTTGAGCTTCTCAGATATGAAAAGATCAGGCTGTACAATGCCACCTTCCCTCTTTCTCTCAGGTGGTGGTGGTGGAAAGTGCCATCATGCCATAGTTGACTTATGGTAACCCCATAGAGTTTTCAAGGGAAGAGAAGTTCAGAGGTGGTTTGCCATTGCCTGCCTCCAAATACATTGCCTGTGTTCAGTGGTGGGATCCAAAAATTTCAGTAACAGGTTCCCATGGTGGTGGGATTCAAACTGTGGCATAGCACCAATGGGGCTGGGTGGGGCACGATGGGGGCATGGCCGGACATTCCAGGGCAGGGCATCCCTGGGCGGGGCTGTGGCAAGGACGCAGCCACTGCGCCGAACCTTGGGCGGGAAACGAATGCATGCAGGCGCTGGCTGCCACGCACGCCGGTGCACCTCCTGCTAGACTGCTTCAAGTTCTGCACGCTACTGCTGAGAGGAGGGGCGTAACTAAGGCAAAAATCACGTGGCAAAATCACCAATTAGTAACCCCCTCTCGGCACACACGAATAATTAGTAACCTACTCTCGGGAACCTGTGAGAACCTGCTGGATCCCACCTCTGCCTGTGTTCCTTGGAGGTCTCCCATGCAAACACTTGCCAGGGTTGAGGATAAAGCAGATTCTGCATGGTGCAAAAACAGCAGTGTGAAAGTGGTGTGAGAACGGTATAAACCCTTTTACACCATTTTAAACTCTTTTACACTGTTTTCACACTGCTGTTTTTGGCCCATGCGGAATCCACTTAAGAGTGTGTGACTGGTCTGAAGTCCCCCAACCACTCCATGGCTGACTGGGGATTCAAATATGATTCTCATATCGTAATCCTTAACCACCACACCATGCTGGCTTTCTGTTTTCATAGTTTAGTTTATTAGATTTGTATACTGCCCTACCCGCGAAGGGCTCAGGGTGGTGAACAACAGCTGCAGGATAACATCAACAATAATCATAACATTCAATAATAACCAACAAAGCATAACATCAATAAACAGGAAGTGAATAATATGGCATGAATAGATAAATAACATAGTATTTTAGCCCAACATTTTAGCTCTAAAACATACAGCTTTCCGACATTGGATTTATAATAGTACAGCATCCACCAAATTCATCACTACATCCCATAACATCGCATATAACCAACAATAGTCATAAAATAACATCACCAATTATAAACAATAATACTCATATAATGACATTCCTAGCAGCCTAAGAACAAGAAGAAGAAGACGGCGACTTACATCTCAATAGCATACTACCCTCCCATAGAATCACGTAAGACCCAAGAACTAACCTACACTCTCTACTACAGTCTCTACTACAGCTATCATAGCAACTTGATGGCATACAAGACACACACCATGAATATGTCCTTTGTCTGCTGGTGAGCCTACCACACTGCTTTCACAATGCAAACATGGGCCTAAGCCTTTATTGTTAGTGGAAACAATGATAGAATATGTGTAAAGTCGAAAAGCCAAACAGCGCCTTTTTAAAATAAAAATAACAATGTTGACCTTCTCAAAGCAACTCAAGTGGAACTTTGATTGCATAATGCTCTGGGGGGAAATGTACCGACTGCGTACATTTCTGATGGGTGTCTTAGCTCTGTCTTCCTTTATAAGGTGGAGCAGAAGAGACCAAACAAACCCAGCATTCAAAGTTAGTTGAAGGCAGCCATCTGTTTCTCACTTGGAGCATCTTCACGTCCGTAAGAACTTGTGGTGAGTCAAGCAATCCAATTTTTTTGCACTTCTCTTACAAATTTAAAAGTTTGGCTACCCTGTTAAGTACTGAACGAGTGCTGAACAAGTCACTGAATGCTGTGTGGGCTTTCCTGATTCTTCCTTACAACCATTTCTTTTTTAAAAATGCATCTGCCGGGACTCTGGCTCGTTCCGCACATGCAGAATAATGCACTTTCAAACTGCTTTCAGTGCTCTTTGAAGCTGTGCGGAATAGCAAAATCCACTGGCAAACAGTTGTGAAAGTAGTTTGAAAACGCATTATTTTGCGTGTGCGGAAAGGGCCTTCTGACTCCTAAGGAAATGCTACCATTAATTAGGGCAGTCAATACCGGATGGTGGCGGCACATCTGGGACAGCAACTGATTTCCAGGCAACAGAGATCAGTCCCATTAGAGGAAATTCCAGATTTGGAAGGTGGATTCTGTGGCATGCCATGCCATCGACGTCTCCCTCCTCCCCAAACTCCCTCCTCTTCGGGCTGCACCCCCAAATTCTCCAAAGGGACAGTTTTCAGAGCAAAGAAAGGAGACAGAGAGTTCTATCGAGCTTTTTGGCACTTTTGCCGACTCTGAAATCCTGTTGGGTGTGTGCTAGTACTGAGACTGTCTGTCCATTCGAACAGTGTGCAGACCCCAATGGGCTTGCCCTCTCTGTAGCCAGCTGTCACCTTTGACACAAAGGCCCCTTCCGCACACGCAAAACAATGCATTTTCAAACCACTTTCACAACTGTTTGCAAGTGGATTTTGCCATTCCGCACAGCTTCAAAGAGCATTGAAAGCAGTTTGAAAGTGCATTATTCTGCATGTGCGGAATGAGCCAAAGATACCAAGGGGAGCGTAGCAGGCCTTTCTGCCAACAACTCCTTGGGAGAGGAAGAGACAGGGGAAGCTGTGCCCAGCCCTTGGATGCCATAGGGAGGCTGAACAGACAAGGCAGAGACTGCATTAGGTGCAAAGGGGGAGTGTCAGGCCAAAGTCAGGGCCCCACACCCTTTGACTCATAGCCTGGGAGCTGTAGCTGAGGTAGAAGCACAACAGCCACTGGATTCACCACCGGGGTCACCAGAGCCCTTGGAATGCTGGGACGTGGGCCCAGAGAGAGGTGCAAGAGCAGCGCCGCAGTGCCCAGTTGGCAGTCCAGCATCACTCAACCTCTGACTGTGAGCTGGAGTCTCCAGAACTGGGGCTTTAGGTTTTCACTTTCACAAATGTTCTCCCCTAAATACAAAGACTTCCTACTTCTTCACAAAACCTGGATTAACCTCTTTTCTATGTACTCACTATCATCATACTAATATACTTATAATAATATCCAGTTTCTACTATAGTTGAGTCTACACAATACTGTCTAATGTAGAAAGCCTACAGTTAACAAATCTCTGGGACATCTCCCCAGGTAGGCGATGAATGCTTCCCAGGTGTTAAGATACCTGTCTGCGTCTTGTCCTCTCATTCTGTTAATTTCTCCATTTCAGCTAATTCTATCAATTTCTCCATTTCAGCTAATTCTATCAATTTCTCCATCCATTCTTCTTTTGTTGATTGTTTGATTTCTGAGCAATTACCAGTCTGGCCACTGTAAGCATATAAGAACATAAGAACAAGCCAGCTGGATCAGACCAGAGTCCATCTAGTCCAGCTCTCTGCTACTCCCAGTGGCCCACCAGGTGCCTTTGGGAGCTCACATGCAGGAGGTGAAAGCAATGGCCTTCTGCGGCTGTTGCTCCCAAGCACCTGGACTGTTGGCATTTGCAATCTCAGATCAAAGAGGATCAAGATTGGTAGCCATAAATCGACTTCTCCTCCATAAATCTATCCAAGCCCCTTTTAAAGCTATCCAGGTTAGTGACCATCACCACCTCCTGTGGCAGCATCTTCCAAACACCAATCACACATTGCGTGAAGAAGTGTTTCCTTTTATTAGTCCTAATTCTTCCCCCCAGCATTTTCAATGGATGCCCCCTGGTTCTAGTATTGTGAGAAAGAGAGAAAAATTTCTCTCTGTCAACATTTTCTACCCCATGCATAATTTTATAGACTTCAATCATATCCCCCCTCAGACGTCTCCTCTCCAAACTAAAGAGTCCCAAACGCTGCAGCCTCTCCTCATAAGGAAGGTGCTCCATGAGTCTCTGGTTAGTTTGTTTTGGGAAACAATGCAGAGACACAGATGCCACATACCATCCTGGAGGCATGGCAAAACATAGCAAGAACTGACCAAGGTCTGACATTTTCAAAATTCCTATACATATCCTCCATCATATTCAGCAGAAATAATTCTGGTTTTAAAGCTACGTCAAGGTTAAGTATCTTCTTAATTTCTTCTGCAATCTCTATCCAAAATGTATATATCTTTGTACCCAACCACCAGACATGATCAAATGTACTAACTGTACTTTAACAACCCTTGAGTCTGGCCAGAGAGCACGGTGAGTTCCAAAGGGGGAAAAACATGTGCAAAACCAAGAATCTAACCTAAAGGGAATGTATACTGAAAGTGAAGGAGACCAAACGTGCATGAAAGCCAAAAACATACATAATAGTCCATACAACCTAAGATGGTATTTCCCACCTTTGCTGCTGCATCACATTGGCCCATATTCAGTTTGCAGTCCATCAAAACCCCACGATCCCATCCAACTATTACCAGCTAGCCCTGGGCTTGAACAAACCTGAGTGTTAGGACACAATCGAGCACCTCTTTGCTGCCTGAAAAGCAGCCTATCTTCTTTTCTTTTCTTTTTTGCTTCTATTTGATACTAAAAAAAAGTCTGACTCCCTTCCTTGATCTTGTAGGGGACAGGGATTTGTCTAATAAGAACATAAGAACATAAGAAATAGCCTGCTGGATCAGTCCATCTAGTCCAGCATTCTGCTACTCGCAATGGCCCACCAGGTGCCTTTGGGAGCTCACATGTAGGATGTGAAAGCAATGGCCTTCTGCTGCTGCTGCTCCTGAGCACCTGGTCTGCTAAGGCATTTGCAATCTGAGATCAAGTAGGATCAAGATTGGTAGCCATAGATCGACTTCTCCTCCATAAATCTGTCCAAGCCCTTTTTAAAGCTATCCAGGTTAGTGGCCATCACCACCTCCTGTGGCAGCATATTCCAAACACCAATCACACGTTGCGTGAAGAAGTGTTTCCTTTTATTAGCCCTTTTATTAGTCCTAATTCTTCCCCCCAGCATTTTCAATGAATGCCCCCTGGTTCTAGTCCATAATGTCTCCTCCCTTCCATTTCTAAAGTTATGGGGTCCTATCCTCAAGTTTAGCCCAGGTCCTCAGAATCACTAAGACCACACTTCCTTAGGATAGTTCTAATACTACCTCTTCTAACCAACTAGGATTGAACCAAAGTTCTCGGTCTATTGGTACATAACCAAGGAATGTAGACCCGCAGTAGGCCTGAAAGGTTGTCTATTAACTGATGAGTGACAGTATGTAAGACTGGCCAACAGCCAATTTCAGGGTTGGATGCAAAGAGGGTTCTGATGCCAGATGTGCTTTGGGATGGAGGCACATCCAAAATGGTGATTCATTCCATTAATAAGAATGCTTTTGAAGTGGTGGCTCCATATTGAAAAAAAAATCTTCTCCTTGGGTTTCTCATGGGAGTCTCTTCATATGCTTACCGCCACGGAAATTTACCATCATCTAAAGATCAGACTGTACGACCAGGAATACCAATCTCTCCTGAGTGCTGCACAAAGCTCTTGTTCCCCTCTATACTTTGGGATCACACCCACGAAATCTAGCCCTGCTGTATATTTAGAACAGCTTGTTAATTATAAGTGCAGATGGGTCATGACAAGAGCAAGGTGCAACTCATTCCCCTCTGTCTATCTTCAAGGTCGCTTCCCTTAATATCCCACAAAGTGAGCGCTGTTGCCTGTACTGTCCCAACGCCATGGACTCCATCCCTCATATCCCGCTTTACTGTTCGAGGTATAACGATATTAGAACTCGATCTGGGAGCTTTACTACCTCTAGAATTCTATGTTTCTTCTCTAGACAAACTAAAAATGTCTAAGCTTATTGAACAGCCCTAATGTAGATATTTCTGAAGCAGTTGCTAAGCATTTTTAATCCATGTTCTACATGACATATAACAATGATCCTGCTTTTTGTACTTGGAATGTATGGCACTTTCTGGTTTATGCCTACCTATTAAGGTTTCTGGACGGATTGGATTGAAGAATGTGCTTCTTTCTCTTTGTGGTTCATTTTCAGTCTAGGGCAGTGGTGGTGAACTTATGGCACTCTAGATGTTATGGACTACAATTGTTCTCAGCCCCTGCCAGCATGGCCAATTGGCCATGCTGGCAGGGGCTGATGGGAATTGTAGTCCATAACATCTGGTGTGCCAAAGGTTCGCCACCATGGAACTAGGAGAACGAATGGTCCAAGGAGCAGAACATTTGTAAATGCATCAAATAAAAGACCTTATTCCTTTCTTCCATGTTTGCATCCATTTCAACCATTGGACAACCACTCTAGGAAAGAGAGTTCTCTCCACTGGAAAGTGTTTTGCAACAGCTGGCACCACTATGAAGACTTTCTTGGGACTCCTCCTCGTCTCTGTGCTTCTTGCAACAGGTAAGCAGCACCTGTTAGCCCTCTGATGATTTCCCCCCCTGAGGTTAAGAAGGCCTACCCAGAGCTGAGCTGGCATCCCCTAGTGTTGTTGGATTCACATGCCCGACCAACAGAGCTCCTCAAAGCGGTAGAGAGTTGTTTAACTTATGCCTTGATCAGTCCCAAAGGGTTGAGAGCGGTGGTGGGATTCAGCCGGTTCGCGCCACTTCGGCAGAACCGGTTGTAAAAATGCTGCTTGTAAACAACCAGTTGTTACATTATTTGAATACCACCACCAGAACCGGTTGTTAAATTATTTGAATCCCATCACTGGTTGGGGGGGGGGGGTGATGCCATTACTGGAAGCTTTCTCCTTCAGGGCACTCCCCATCCCAGAGATTCCAGGTGTTGAACGTGTCGGCCTGGTGTGGAGAGTTTGGCTATGTGGCTGGTGTTGTGACAGACAGTAAAACGACTGCCATGGTTTCAACAGGTTAACAACAAGAACGATGCACAGCTACTTTACAGCTCCCAGACAGAACTCTACAAAGTCCCCACTGCAACTGCATCTTTTTGTGGCTCTGCCTGAACTCTGCCCCTCAACACAGATCTGAGGATGTCTTAGGCCCCTTCCGCACACGCAAAATAATGCATTTCCAAACCACTTTCACAACTGTTTGCAAGTGGATTTTGCTATTCCGCACAGCTTCAAAGAGCACTGAAAGCAGTTTGAAAGTGCATTATTCTGCATGTGCGGAATGAGCCTTACAAAAAGCTGTCTCTAATGTTTTTTGCAGACACTACAGGCATCAGAGGGGAAAAGAGGCTTCTTCCCGCCCGACTGTTAAGCTCTCTGATCAGTTTCCTTCTCAGCTCCTGCACAACACTTTCCTGTTTTCCTGTTTATATGTGTTCCCTACAGGCAGCAATTTTAGCTCATGGAAACAATTTGGGTTGCTGTTGCACCTTCACACAGAGATACTTCTCTCTCTCTCTCTTTTAATTACATGCCACACGTTTGTCGCTA
This sequence comes from Sphaerodactylus townsendi, assembly GCF_021028975.2. Taxonomy (NCBI): domain Eukaryota; kingdom Metazoa; phylum Chordata; class Lepidosauria; order Squamata; family Sphaerodactylidae; genus Sphaerodactylus; species Sphaerodactylus townsendi. The sequence goes on from NC_059430.1 coordinate 121,903,308, forward strand.
CACAGACATGCACAAATGAACCCCCACAGCCATGCCAGTGTCCCATGATATGACTGACTGCACCTACATAGCTATGCAGATGCAACCCTAAGAAATGGCAAATGCAGTTCAATGTAGCAAAATGTAAAGTGATGCACATAGGGGCAAAAAATCCAAACTTCACATACACGCTACAGGGGTCAGTGCTATCAGTCACAGACCAGGAAAGGGATTTGGGCGTCTTAGTTGATAGTTCCATGGGAATGTCCACTCAATGCATGGCAGCTGTGAAAAAGGCAAACTCTGTGCTGGGGATAATTAGGAAAGGAGTTGATAATAAAACTGCAAGGATTGTCATGCCCTTATATAAAGCAGTGGTGCGACCGCACTTGGAGTACTGTGTTCAGTTCTGGTCACCACATCTCAAAAAGGACATCGAAGAGATAGAAAAAGTGCAGAGAAGGGCAACGAGGATGATTGAAGGATTGGAGCACCTTCCTTATGAGGAGAGGCTGCAGCGTTTGGGACTCTTTAGTTTGGAGAGGAGACGTCTGAGGGGGGATATGATTGAAGTCTGTCCAAGCCCCTTTTAAAGCTATCCAGGTTAGTGGCCATAACCACCTCCTGTGGCAGCATATTCCAAACACCAATCACACGTTGCGTGAAGAAGTGTTTCCTTTTATTAGTCCTAATTCTTCCCCCCAGCATTTTCAATGAATGCCCTCTGGTTCTAGCAGCAGCAGAAGGCTTTCACATCCTGCATGTGAGCTCCCAAAGGCACCTGGTGGGCCATTGCAAGTAGCAGAATGCTGGACTAGATGGACTCCGGTCTGATCCAGCAGGCTATTTCTTATGTTCTTAACCCGCAATATTTTTAAAAAAGGAAAAAGGGCCTCCCTGTGTTAGGTCTTGGAACCTTAAGCCAATAAATGGACTCTGAGGTATTGCTCAGTAGTGTTTATTGATGAGGCATCGAAGCACCAAAGCTTGACAAACCTGGCATTCTCCATCCTCTTTATTCCCCATTGCAAGTCCCCCTTCCTGCTTTCCGAGAAGTTGTGAAAAACACTCCCTGGAGCTGAGGTGCCCCAAGGTTGGTGGCAGATAGTAAGAGAGAGCCACCTGGCTTCCTGCCTCACAAGATAATGGATGTAACTCTTTTTCTTCTGGGACCAGTTTGTCAAGGGAAGCCTAGTTATCTACCAAGTGTGTGAAGCCATAAAGTAAAGATCAAGGAAAGAATGCCCCAGATGGCAGTGGTTACACGTAGCAGGCTCGTTACATATATATTTTTAGCAGCATTGATTTATTGTTTGAAGCAGGTACATTAATTTAGGAACACATCTCAATCACATAGATACCATTCCCAAGACACGCTGCAAGGGCTAGGCTGGGCAGTGTCTCATTGACCATGGAGGATGAGATGCAAGGTAGGGGGGAAAAGGGTTTCCTACCTGGCTATTCATTTGGGAGTGGATCCAACCTGGGATTTTTCAAAAGGATTGCTTGTTTAGCTATTTTCAAAGAACCTGGGTTGGGGGAAATAAAACGGGGCAGACTCATTTTGGGGGCAGGACCTGTACAAAGTCCCCACAAAAAAATCAGGTTATTTAGTGTCCTACACCAGTTATATTTTCCCCATGCAGAATCAGCCCTAGACGATCTTATGGCATATTTCAAGGGCTGGTGAACTAAACCTGGCAACACTGTGTGTTAAGAACATAAGAACATAAGAACTAGCCTGCTGGATCAGACCAGAGTCCATCTAGTCCAGCACTCTGCTACTCGCAGTGGCCCACCAGGTGTCTTTGGGAGCTCACATGCAGGATGTGAAAGCAATGGCCTTCTGCTGCTGCTGCTGCTCCTGAGCACCTGGTCTGCTAAGGCATTTGCAATCTGAAATCAAGGAGGATCAAGATTGGTAGCCATGGCATAGATCAACTTCTCCTCCATAAATCTGTCCAAGCCCTTTTTAAAGCTATCCAGGTTCGTGGCCATCACCACCTCCTGTGGCAGCATATTCCAAACACCAATCGCATGTTGTGTGAAGAAGTGTTTCCTTTTATTAGTCCTAATCCCCCCCCCCCGCCCCCGGCCAGCATTTTCAATGAATGCCCCCTGGTTCTAGTATTGTGAGAAAGAGGATTGGAAATTAAGACGTCTCTTCATACCATAAGCTTTGTAAGATTCTTTCTGTTCTCTTCCCAGGTGACTCTTTGGAGTGTGAAACATGCTTTGGCCAAGGGGACAGCTGCACTGGCCAGAAGCAGCTGTGCTCACCTGACCTGAATACCTGTCAGACCCTCCTGTTTGAAACCACAGTAGGTGAGTAGCATGGATCCTAAACCAATCCACACCGATGAAAAGGTTCCAAACTTGCACATGCTGATGGTGCATTTCCTAAAATATTTTGTAACACATTCCTATACAAGGATCTTTGGCACAGCATCCAACAACATAAATCATTTTTTAAAAAATCATAATGAAAATTCAAAGCAGCAGAAAAAGGCAGATAAAAGTTCAAGAAAATATGAAGGTCTTTGCTTATTACCAGAAGGGGGGGAGAGAGAACATAAATTTTGCTAATTCAGCCTTCCTGAAGGAGAAGGAGCAGCAGCGGCGTAGTGGTTAAGAGCAGGTGCACTCTGATCTGGAGGAACTGGGTTTGATTCCCAGCTCTGCCGCCTGAGCTGTGGAGGTTTATCTGGGGAATTCAGATTAGCCTGTGCACTCCCACACACGCCAGCTGGGTGACCTTGGGCTAGTCACAGCTTTTCGGAGCTCTCTCAGCCCCACCCACCTCACAGGGTGTTTGTTGTGAGGGGGGAAGGGCAAGGAGATTGTAAGCCCCTTTGAGTCTCCCATAGGAGAGAAAGGGGGAATATAAATCCAAACTCTTCTTCCTGATGAGACATGTAAATCCACAGGCATAGAAGGGTATAGAATTGAACTGTTTATTACTAACATTAGAGATGCCATGGTCAGTCATGCCTGAAAATAATCTACTCCAATTTAAACCTACCAGTTAGATGAGAGGTTCCCAAGTTTTTTAAGCCTTTGGGCACTTTTGGAATTCTGACTCAGCATATTTGGCACAGCCACAAAATGGCTGCCACAGAATGTGAAGCCAACCACAAATGGCCGCTGCGGCTTTTACCTTCGGATACACAGTGAAGATTCCTTTGCTACGGTGACAGCTGCTGCAAATCAACATTTTTCATTTTTTTCCCTAATTTTTTAAAACATTCAAACATTTTAAACCTTACAACGTCAAAACAGAATTTAGAATACAGGCGTAGATAAAATACTGAAGCAATTCCATAAAAAGGTATAAAACACTGTGGCAATGTAGATGTCCAACACAACACAACACAAGCCTTTATTGGCATATAAAACGGGACAAAATTTTAAAACAAAACAAGGTTAAGAAATACAGTTAAAATTGCTAAAATTACTAATTTCCAGTATAAAATTTGCAACAGTTTCACAAAAGAGCACATCAGAGCTGTTCAGGAGATTGGGTATCTTATAACACTCATGCCACTGAGAACATTGCATGAAAATGGAATTCATGTATTTCGTGCGTATCTTATTGTATTTAGGGCATAGAAACAAAGAATGGTCAAGTGTTTCAACCGTGGTCCTATCACATGAACAAACTCTTTTAGAACGTTCCATATTCTTAAATCTTCCCTCCAGCAGAGCTGATGGCAGCACATTACATCTTGCAGTAGCCAAGGCTCTCCTCTGGGTGGGATTTATCAGCAGACGAAGATATGCTGCCATAATTCCACGCTCGCATAGGATTAATAATGTAGTCAGAGAACAGGTTGTCAATGTAGATGTCACGCAAGAACTTAAAGGGGAAACAAACAAATGAAAGAAACAAAAGGCTCAAAGAGAAAATGGTTATGGAGCAGAGAGGGGACAAACGATTGGAAAAATGCACCAAGGTCAATTGATCCCGCGACAAGCAGACTCTGGAATTGAGGCATTGATCTATTGTTAGGATTTATGAAAAACATTACAATGGAAAAGGAGGATATAAATTAGACAGATGAACTTTTTTTTGGATTATATTTACTGGGAAAAGGGGAACCCCCACTCTCATTTCTTTTTCAGCTCCAGGAGAACAGAAATTTCCTAGCATCGTGAAGAGCTGCTCTTCTGAGGCTGGCTGTGAATTACTGAAACTTGGAACAACATACAACTTTCCCGGGACCATGACTGTCATCAAAGAAGTGATCTGCAAGGCCCCTTCCTCCTGAGCATCCCTTTTTCTGACTCTATCAGGATTCCTGCCGCTGAACATCCTCTCCTGACACATCTCTTGGGGGTGACCCTTCACATCCTTTCCTCTGAATCTGATCACTCAGCCTTTCCAAAACATCTGTTGCTTCTTGGTTTTAAGAAACGAAACAAATAAAATAGATTGACCAGGAACTGAACTCTTGAATTTGTCTTGTTCTGTTCAGTCAGGGCAAAGCGGGCAAAGGGATCAAGGTTTACCATCTGTCTAACTGTACAGCTACCAGAAGTGAGGGAAAAGTTAGTATAAATTACAAATCTGTTGACATTTCAAGGACCTCTAGGCTTTCTTAGCAATATTTTTTAATTTATATCCCCCCTTTCTCTCCTGTAGGAGACTCAAAGGGGCTTTACAATATCCTTGCCCTTTCCCCGTCACAACAAACACTAAGGACAAAATCTATTTAAGTAGGGGATTGTTTTTGTACCTACTGGTTTTTCTTTAAACCCAAAAATAGTACATTACTTTTTAAAAAGTAGTTAATTACAAGGTAACATCAGTAGGGGATTTTAAAATTTCTTCAAGCAGCACTGAGGGTAGAACATTAAATCTAGTAAAGAAGAAGAAGAAGAGTTTGGATTTATATCCCCCCTTTCTCTCCTATAGGAGACTCAAAGGGGCTTACAATCTCCTTGCCCTTCCCCCCTCACAACAAGCACCCTGTGAGGTAGGTGGGGCTGAGAGAGCTCCGAGAAGCTGTGACTAGCCCAAGGTCAGCTGGCGTGTGTGGGAGCGTACCGGCTAATCTGAATTCCCCAGATAAGCCTCCACAGCTCAGGCAGCAGAGCAGAGAATCAAACCCGGTTCCTCCAGATTAGATACACGAGCTCTTTACCTCCTACGTCACTGACGCATTGATGCGTTGATATTTACGCGTTGATATTTATGCGTCATAACTGGAATGATGGTTTTGGCTCAGCCGAGTTGGTTCAGGGATTGAAGTTGGATGAATTGCACTTGATTGTTCGGTTAGGTCAAACTTCTAGCATCACAACAAACTGAGGCAGTGGCCAAACTCCTGCACCTCAGTGAGAGACATTTTCCAAGCAAAATCAGTATCTGGACATTTTATGTTTGATATTTTATCCCAGGAATTTTTATTTTACTCCAATGACTGGCACGGCCAACTTCTTGGTGGCTAAGACTAAGGCCCCTTTCCAACCCAGCACAGGAGAAGGTGGGATCAAGGAACCTGCTCTCCCTCTTGCCCCATTCACATTCCTTCATGCAGGCAATAACCGGAACCCAAGGAGGCAATGCAAGCTGCCATCGTGCCTTCACCTGGAGGTATGGCTTTTAAAAAGATTTCAATTCCCATGCCATTATAGCTGCATGATGGAGGCAAGCCATGGCCTACAGGTGAGATGTCCCTGCAACCCAGAGGAGCTACACAGCTAAGAGGAGGGGGACCTTTAAAAACCGGGAAATACAGTCAAAGTACAACTCTTCCCAGGACAGCCATTCACTTGAAAGCAGTTGCAAAACACAGTAAAATGAAAGAATCGTGAATAGCTTGATTCTCAAATAACCCATTTTGGGGTTGAAATGTGGCGCAGCCTCACTTTAGGGGCAGGAGCCATGCAAAGCCCCCCCTCCCTGAAATGTGATTTTAACCAGTACTAGTGGGGCCCGGCCACGCATTGCTGTGGCAATTGTCCTTCTCATCATAGTCTGCAACCCACACAGATGTCCATGCAGGTCCAATGATCCCCAGCATTGCCTTTTGGGGTAGTCAAATGGAATCCCTCTTTCCCTTTTCAATTCACATTGTTATATAGTGGTGTCTTGTTTTTTTAGTATAAGGTAACCCGTGTAGATAAACAGCTAGGAGGTGGCGGACCTTGAAAACCAGGAAGTACAGTCGAAGTAAAACTCTTCCTGGGGCAGCCGTTTACTAGCAAGCAGTTGCAAAACACAGTAAAATGAAAGAATCGTGAATAGCTTCGGGGGTGAAATGTGGGGCAGCCTCACTTTAGGGGCAGGAGCCATGCAAAGCCCCCCACCCCACCCCGAAGTGTGATTTTAACCAGTATCATCCTGGGTTTATAGGTCCCTGTGGAAAGGGCCTAGTTTCTGTTTAGAGATCATTCACACAGAGTCCCTTTCTGCAAAGGGCAGGCCGATTAAACTGGGATAGTACAGCTAAAAAAAACCCCAGATTTGGGAGGGGGGCTTTGCACAGATCCCAATCCTAACATGGATCTGCTCTGCAGTTCCCCTCCAAACTGGGTTTTTCGAGAATTGCATTATGTGCTTTTTTTGTTTTGTTTTAACGCGGCTCGCAGCCACAGCCAATTGAACAGCTGTGGCTATAAGGCACGTTCGAACAAGAGAATCGCACATAACACAGTTCTCAAAAAACCTTTCCCCGGGTCCCATCTGTGGAGCCACACAGGGGCCTGGGGAGTCTGTGCTTCACGAGCAGGCAGGAAAGAAATGAAAGGCTGTCAGGGAAGGAAAAAAATGCACCTTCAAGCACTTTCATTTCCATGGGTGCAAAGGAGCTGGGGCAAGGGCAGATTCATGTAACCCACTTTCCCCTCACTTTTATTGGCCCATGAAGAAAGGGCCCAAGATTGGGCTGAAGAATATGATACATTGTTGGTATTTTGCCAGTGCAAGCCCCACAATTCAGTAATGAAAGAGTTAACACTCTGCATGCTAATTAGCGAGTGAGGTCAGAAGTCAGTGACCAGGTAATTGACCCCTATTGGTCAAGCAGGACTGGCATGGGATACATGCTGGATTGCATGTAGGATATAGGTATATATCCAGAGGTGGGATCCAGCAGGTTCTCACCAGTTCCCGAGAGTGGGTTACTAATTATTTGTGTGTGCCGAGAGGGGGTTACTAATTGGGTCTGCTTTTCCGTTAGAAATTCCATTAGGTCCAAAAATCATAAAGTCCTGTTGTTTCCTATGAGGCCGGTTAGCGAAGGTAGTAAACGGGATAATTCTCCCTGTTGGGCTGTTTAAAAAACATGTTTTAGAAATATGGTAAAATTCCTTGTTTAAGGAAAGTATCCTTCTTTTGATTTCTAGAAACAAAATTAAGTATTTGAAAGTATTAGTATTTGACAGGCAGTCAATTAGAGGAGAAGTAGTTGTTTCTGTTGGCAGTAGACGATAGGACTTGCTATAATGAGTTTAAATTATGGACAGAAAGATACCAGCTGGAAATTAGAAACTTTTTTTACAGTAAGATTTTTTTACAGTAACAGATAAATTATTAATGCCCCGTCCCCGGAATGCCCGTCCACGCCCCCATCGTGCCCCGCCCAGTCCCATTGGCGCTACGCCACTGTTTGAATCCCACCCCCATGGGAACCTGTTACTAAAATTTTTGGATCCCACCACTGTATATATCCTTTGTAGACGATTTTTTCCCGGGTTTGGCTTTCTTTGTTTAAATACTGGCTTCGCCTTCATTTTAGAGCCCTCCCGGGCAGTCTGACATATCTTCTGTTAAGCGACCACTTCCACTCCACCTGGCACACCAAAATTACCAATCAAATAAACAACATAGGTGTATCTTTTGACCAACTCCTACTGATGGATGAAAGACAGGCTTTCGGAGTTTTGAAACAACGTACTCTTGACATTGAAGGGCAGCTTCTCACAGCTGGAGCCTGCAGAACTTGTTCTCCCACATTTTATGGCATTTCACCACCATTGCCGGGTTTTATGGCTAAATATATGAGTAATTTAATCAATCCACATCTCCGTAGATATTTTATGCTTGCTCGGCTTAATGTGCTACCGACTGCCCAAACAAGAGGCAGATATCATGGCATCCCACAGGAGAACAGGACTTGTTCCTGTGCAGCGGGCCTACCCGAAACAACTGAACATGTGCTCCTTCATTGTAAAGATTTGGAAGTCTATCGGTTGCTTTTTCTCGAGGCCATCTTGAAGAAATTTTCAGTGAGATCAGACAAGGAAATAGTTTCATACTTGCTTAGTGACCATCATCCCCACACTACTGAATCAGTTGCCAGGTTTTTAACAAAGGCACTTGGATTAAGAGTGAAACCTTTGTGTAAAGGGGGGAAAACAGATCATAAATAAGTTGTAAAGGCAATGAGAACCTGGCAAAGAACCTCTAGCTGCCCCCCAATTCCTGATTCTCTCCTCGCTGGACTTTCTGCTGTTGTGTGGGTGGATACACCGTCAAGTATGGCTACAAAACCTCTTGATTAGGTTTTTCTTTCGGCAGTCCTTTGTCAAGCCAATCTGAAATGTACAAATACAAGCATCAATATATAAAACTCTGTCTAATCGTTTCCTTTTCATATAATTAACAAAAACCCAGAGAACCCTCCCAGATGCACTTACAATTGTTGTACAAAGTATTTTCTTTCCTTACTCCTCTAGGAGCACAACTGTTTTTCCTTCAGCTACAAAAAACAAACAAACAAACATAAAAACAACATTCATATTATTCAATATTAAACCTAAATTTTCATATGAATAATAATACAATACTTTTCGTTGACAAGATTCACCTACATAATTTCCAAACTGAGTTTCAGATTTCACTTGAATGGCTCTTCTTCTATAAGAAGAAGAGCCATTCTATAAGAAGGAGCAGCAGTGGCGTAGGAGGTTAAGAGCTCATGTATCTAATCTGGAGGAACTGGGTTTGATTCCCAGCTCTGCCGCCTGAGCTGTGGAGGCTTATCTGGGGAATTCAGATTAGCCTGTGCACTCCCACACACGCCAGCTGGGTGACCTTGGGCTAGTCACAGTTCTTCTGAGCTCTCTCAGCCCCACCCACCTCACAGGGTGTTTGTTGTGAGGGGGGGAACGGAAAGGAGATTGTAAGCCCCTTTGAGTCTCCTGCAGGAGAGAAAGGGGGGATATAAATCCAAACTCTTCTTCTTCTTCTTCTTCTTCTTCTTCTTCTTCTTCTTCTTCTTCTTCTTCTTCTTCTTCTTCTTCTTCTTCTTCTTCTTCTTCTTCTTCTTCTTCTTCTTCTATAAGAGCGGGGGGAAAGGGGAGGGGAGAAAGATGTAGATAATTAAGTGTGAATGCAACTTGTTGTAAATAGGAGCAACATCTAGGGAGATATGTGTTAGAATTTTAGAACATCTGTCAAGAATATGCAACAAAGTACAAGGAGCTCCTCCGGTGGACCACTTTTTGGCAAACAACCACTCACCTGAATCCCTGAAATTTACAGTAGTAGAAACAGTTGCTACTGGGGACTGTTCAATGGATATAAGAAGAAAATTAAAACAAAGAGAGGCAAGGCTGATTTTTGAATTGGGAACAACATCCCCACAAGGACTTAATTCTGCAATTGATTACTCAGCATTTGTGTGATTACAGCTGGGACTACAGCTGGGAACAATCAACTAATATATGCTGTGGAAACTTCTTTGTATTGTGCTCTCAAATGAGATCCTGATATCCAGAGAGAAGGACTGTTTTGTAAGTGTACTTGCATGTTTTGAAAGGCATTTGGCTACTTTTGAAAAAGTTTAGAACAAATATATTTTGAATTTATTCCTCATCTTTCTCCCTCCCCTTTTTTTGCTCTTATAGAAGAAGAAATTAGGTTTAATATTGAATAATATGAAGGTTTTAGGTGACTAGTCCAAAGTCCCCCAACCACTCCATGGCTGATTGGGGATTCAAATATGATTCTCCGATCGTAATCGCACTCCTTAACCACTACACCATGCTGGCTTTCTGTTTTCATAGCAACTTGATGGCATACAAGACACACACCATGAATATGTCCTTTGTCTGCTGGTGAGCCTACCACACACCTTTCACAATACAAACATGGGCCTAAGCCTTTATTGTTATTGAAAACAATGGGCCACTCCCCACTTACCTCTTCTAAGTGCAACGCCAAGAGCGACTCTCACAGAGAAAAGCCTCAGCATGCTTTTTTTTTTGAACATACGGAGACATTTGTTCCCCACTCATTTGCCATTCAGGAAATAACGCAGGGGAGCAAGAGGAGGAGTTCCATGGCAATCGAGTGTCCTGATTGGCTGGCACGCATGTGCGTCATGGACACGTGGAAGTGGCGGTCAGCCGAAGGCGGGCCTCCATTTTGATTGGCTGACACGAGAAGTTGTTTTTGATAGGCTCGCCCGCAAAGCTGTAAAGCTCAAGCAAAGGGAGCAATGTTGGCACATCGTGTTGTGCACACGTCTCAATTTACCTCCGCTGAAGCGTGCATTGTAAAAGAGGATGTGTCGCCTCGTGTCTACATCATCACGTAGCTTCATGTCGCCCACCTCTTCTGGACGGGGACACCTCCCTAAAGCGAAATGGCGGCGTTCCTGTTGTTTCACTGATTGGCCGGAAGCTGCGCGTCACAGTGAGATCAGCCGCGTGTAAACAGCCGAGGTTCCCCACCACCCCGCGGCACCCGCGGGGTTTTTGAAAATGTTGCTCTTTGCAGAGGACCTAATTTGCCGCGTGGCAAGGAGGTGGGAGAGCGGCAAATTCCGGGCAGCTGCGCAGTGGGCGCTGGTGACGTGGGGAACATCCAGGATCCTCGTGTCTTTTAAAGAGGTGACCCCGCGGCTTATGGTGAGTGGAGAGTGGCCCAATGATACAATATGCGTGAAGTAGAAAAGCCAAACCACGCCTTAAAAATCAAAATGTTGATCTTCTCAAAGCAACTCAAGTGGAACTTTGATTGCATAATGATCTGGGGGGGGGGGGACATGTGCAGACCGTGTACATTTCTGATGGTTGTCATATAGCTCTGTCTTCCTTTATAAGGTGAAACAGAAGAGACTCAGAACTTGCGGTGAATCCAGCAATCCATTTTTTTCCCATTTCTCATACAAATTTAAAAGTTTGGCTACCCTATTGAGTACTGAACGAATCCTGAACAAGTCACTCAACGGTATCGTCTGTGCACAATAGAAAAGCCAAACCACACCTGTTTTGAAAAGAAAAACAAAATGTTGATCTTTTCAAAGCAACTGAAGCGGAACTTTGATTGCACATGTGTAGTAGTGCACTGCCGACCCAGCAGTGCCGTAGTAGAACGTTGGGACGCCAACGGACCTGCGGCCTTGCCGGTCGCATCGCACCCCCACTCCTCATCCCCCCATGAGTCACGGGTCGTGAACTGTCTGGCTCAATCACCGGGCGCAGGGACACATGGTCTTGCCCCCAGGTGAGGATTAGGTTCAGACGCGTACGCTCTTCTCCGCACGTAGCCAGATGAGATCATGCATCACATGATGATCTCCCGACCTCCCGCTCTCCCGGAACTCCCCCCAGTCCTCCCTCCTACACGCCCCCGATAGAGTAACAATAAAAGGTGCCAGGAACCGGCAGACGGGAGACTTCGCTAGGGAACACGGGACTCCTCCGGTCTCCCGCTGCTGGCGATCTCCACCAGATGTTATCTCCGCGTCTCGTCTCGTTGCTTATCGCTTCGACCCCGGCTGTGGCTGCGACTACACAAGCTGGTGCCGAAACCCGGGAATCCTCGAACCTCCACCCTGCTCACCGTCGCCTGCAGGGAAGGGTCATGATACCGAAGTCCGCTGGATCGGCGCATCCAGGGACCACCGCTGGTTGCTCGCCTTCGTCCTCTGGATCGGGCATGATCCAGAGACACGGCGTCCTATAGGACACTCTCTGCGTCCGGACGGAACACCGGTGAGTATGGGAGCTTTGCAAAGCAGGGCTTATGACAAGCACGTTGGCCAGCGCAACTGAAAGCGTTGACGAAATGCGGCCAGGGTCCCCGTAAAGAGAAGGGAGCTGCGCAAATTGGTTGAGGAGATTGAAGCTCAGTGTCCATGGTACCCAGAGGGGACATTGAATCTTAAGCGACTGGGAAAACATCGGGCGCACTCTTCGCGACAGAGCCTGTGGCGCGATAGTCGGCTGCTACTGGCAGTCGGAGACAATGTTTTGTCGCATGCATCAGCTCGCTGCAGACCTACGGCTCCCCTTTGCTGTAGGCTGCCCTCCTTTCGATCTTTCACCTTCAATTTCAACCCCGGAATTTTCTCTATCCACTAAATTGGACGCCTGTCACTCCTTCTGCCCCCCTCAGCTCCTTCACCCATTTCCCAAACTCTCCCGCGGCTCAGCTCGCCCCTCCACTTGCTCCAGCGCTTCTTCCTTTTCCGAAGCCACTGCGTGACCTCCGTCGAGCGCATGCGTAATGGCGCCGGGCTTTCAAAACTCTCAAGCCCAGAAACCATTATTATGCCACGATCTGCAGAAAGAAAGAAACCCTGACGGAAGACGCATGCCGATATTCTTGCATTGTGCCCCCCATCCGCACTTCACAGATGCACTGAGGAGGATGGGCATGGATTCGGCGGGTTGCCTGGAATTGCAGCCCCCCTGAGCTATAATATCCTTACCGAGTCTCCATGCGAAAGCAATGCGGGGACGTAGGAGTCACTAGCCCCTACGTGAGAGGGCATGCTGGAAGCCATCGTAAGGAACCACCTAATGGTTCCAGATGACTGGAAAACCACCTTTCGCATGCTCCTGAGCCCTGCTTGCAATTTGTGGTCTGGGAAAGTGAGTTCCGCCAGCAATGCTTCAACAGAGCAGCCACCTCTGGTACGGCGCCTACTGGCCAGCTCAGCTTCTTTAATACTTCGATGCTTTTGCCAATCCCAACGATCAGATTGCTCGTACTGCCTGAGGCCCGCCACCCTTACGATGCCGCCTCTGAAAGTGCGCCTATAAGGCATTTGTCAAAGTCCCCAATGCCCGACCCAGCCAACCCAGAGTTTTTACCGCCCTCCCATCCGGCAAAACCCCAAGAGCCCTATGCTGAATTTGTGAACAGGCTCCAGGAAGCTCAAAGAGGCAGGTGCTTAGATAGCGAGGGAGGCCCAAAACGAAAGCTCCTCATGCGCCCTCGCCAAAGAGAACGGCTTCCACGGAGTGCCCGCCAGGGCAATCACGGGCCTGGGCAAAAATCCTGAAACTGGCCGGACATCGCTTAAGGCTTGCCAGGACATCGGATCCTCTGCCCACCAAGCTAGCCTCCCTCGCCGCTGGCACTCTCCACCGGCGGGAGACAGTCTCAGGATGACTGCTTCAACTGCGGCAGAGACCCGGACACTTCCTCGGGAAGGGAGTGTAGGGCAGTCTCTCCGGTGGGGGGGCCTACAACCCCGATGGAGGCGGGTCCTCCCCCAGGAGGAGAAGGCTGCCACCTAAAACCCGGTGCCCACGTTGCCAGAAGGGCTTCCCCATTGGAGAAACGACTGCCCGTCGGGAAACTCCCGCTCGAGCTGTCTCCCCAGCCCAGGACCTCAAGGAGGAGAGTACTAGAGCAGACCCAAACGCCAAGGCCCCTGCCAAAACCACCCCCCTCTCAGTGTAGCATCACAAACGCATGCACTCCAGCCCATCTCCTTTAAGTTCCCCTTACTCCAGGTTCTTGTCAGCCTCCCAACCTGGCAGTTATGATTTGGCCCATCCCTACCGAGGACAATTGGGCTGGCAGTGCTGCCAAAGGCTCCTCTGCAGCTGAACAGGGACTGTTCATGTCGTCCCCAGAGTGATCGACTCCACGCGACCAGGTGACCCATCCACCTCCAGGTCTGGACAAACTATCCTACAGGAGACTGCCCGCCGGAGCCAGCTTCGCTCAGCTGATTCTCTTGCCCCATGCGCTGCCCGCTGCCGACCCAATAAAGGCCTCTGAGCCCCAGCAGCCAACATGGGCAGCCCATACGCAATTGTCATGGCGGTGGAGGACACCTATCAGGGGAGCTCCCCGGTCCATATCTGGAGCTCGCCATAGAAGGATGTAAGTTCAAGGGCCTTGAGCCCAGGACACCGGCGCCGGAATGTTACTGTCATCGCAGAGCAGCCGGAGTGAAAGGTCCCGACCAGTGGTCGCATCGAGGCTTGCCCGCACATCTGGGGGGGTGGGGGGGAGACAAACCCCTTGAGCCAGAGCGTCCGCCCGCTCACGGTCCAACAGCCCCGGACTCGAGCGGCAGCTTCACAGTCCACTTGTGCATCGCGTTCCTAGACATCCATGCTCAATCTCTGGGAAGAGACCTCCGGCCATGAGTCAGGGTTAAAAGCGACTCTGGTCTGGGATGGGTAAAGCCGTCACGGATCATTGATTCCAATCGTGCCTTCCGAAGTTGCCTCCTAATTTCCACAGGAAACTGTTTCCCTCTCCCCTCCTCTTCTCCTTCCTGTTTTAGACCAGTAGCGGGAGGGCCAATTGGCTGACTGGCTCCTCCCTGGATTAAAATCTGGGCCCGGGTCTCCTGATTACCAGAAAGGCACTGTCAGGACAGGCCCTAAACTAGGGGGATGCTGCCGCGACCAAATTCCGTACCCATAAACCGGCTTGGGCACTCCCAACAATGTTGCTCTCCGGTTCTTCTGACTTATTTCCGGCCCTTGGCCGAGCGCCGCTCCTTAAGGAAGCGGTCTCGGCGGGCGGCTTGATTCCTTCAAAGAATGAATTCGCTCACAAAATGTAGCACCGTCCGGCGTCCTGCATTAGCCACCAAGGGCCCGGTCAGTGCAACTCCCTTGCAAAGGAGCCCCCGCTTCCTTGCTCCTTTGTGTGTGATGTAGGAATTTGCCTCCCTAATTGCCTGATTGCTTCATTCCCCGGATGCACTCCATCCCCCCCAAAAGGTGCTACCAGCCTTTATTGTGTTGCTGATTAAGCATGCATACTCCACAATCCCCAGGACCCGCCTTGTTTCCCTCCCCCCTCAAGGCTCGGACCCACCGCCTTGACGCACTCCTGATTTTCAGACGCTCTGAAGCCAATTCCCGCCAGGGTCGCCTCACCCTCCCTGCCCTCCCTGTCAAACCAACTAAAGGAAAAGAGGAGTGTAGGCGGCTCCCAGTGAGGGTTGCATTAAAAGCAACCTCTCACAGGCTGCAAAAACAAGCCTTCTTCCTTCCCATATTAAATCTAAACACTCAATCTCGATCCCAATCTCCTCAGCCATATCCGCTCTAGAACTGAGCCTGGCGGGACTCGCCCCTCCGTGAATCCCGTAACCTGGGAAAGGGGGGTGTGTTTCTTAGTCCCTTCTTCCTGCAAGGTTCCGGTGGACTCCGGATTCCGCCATGACAGGCCAACCCATGGAATGGCGCCAGGAGGAAACCACAACCCCATCCCGGAGATGGAACGCATCTCTCTAGAGGATCCCGCCCAGCGCTTATCCCAGCAGGAACGCTGCCGCTAACGCCCCAAAGACCGAGGAATGACCTGGGAGACGTCACAGGCGCATCACCAGCCAGAGCCCTAAGCGCTGCTGCAGCCAGCAAGACCACCCCGAGACACCTCGGGAGAACTCCTCTGTGCCGCTCTCTTTGCGATCATCACCACCAACTCAGCGACCACCATCCTTTGCCTGCTCTTGCTGCCTCCCTGAAGCCGATGGCGATGACGTGGCCACCCCTGGCAAGCTTTCACCAGACCAACATCTGGGAGCAGTTTGCTGCCGCTGCCAACGTCCTCTATCTTTCTGCCTGGGCCAGTACCTAGGAGTCGGGAGCCTGCTGGAGCTCCTGCCTTGCTCCCCGTCTGCAAAGCACATCCGGAGACTTCCTATAGCGGAGTCTGGGCTGGAGCCCTTCATGAATGCCTTCATCCATCAGGTACTCTATGGCGGCTGCCCGACTGGGGACCCGTCGTCCAAACCCTCCCGGCTGGCGCTCTTTAACCGCTTGTCACCAAGAGCGGGTCGCGTAACCACGAGTCCAACACCTGCGCCCTGCATCACCCGGCGCCAGCTGAACGGGGAACCGCACTCCGGGCCCGATTCGATGGAAACTCGGCCAGTTGGAATCTGCACACACAGGGAGGACATTCCCCCCATGTCCGGGAACATCCTGCTCCCAGGGGCTGGTTCTGGACCTCCAAGGGGAGAGGACGTTTAACTACATCCCCGCCTCGGACTCCCTCGC
Source organism: Sphaerodactylus townsendi (assembly GCF_021028975.2). Classification (NCBI taxonomy): domain Eukaryota; kingdom Metazoa; phylum Chordata; class Lepidosauria; order Squamata; family Sphaerodactylidae; genus Sphaerodactylus; species Sphaerodactylus townsendi. The sequence goes on from NC_059430.1 coordinate 121,919,505, forward strand.
CGTGGAACTCTTTGCTGCCTCAGTCAGCCTCACTCATTGTCTCGCTGTACCCCAGGCTTCCACCCCGGGAGCCCGGACGCCCGCCCGCCGCCCGTCCGCCTCTGCTCTTTCGACCCTCCTGTCGTGGAGCGACGCGGTCGCATACACTCTCCGAAGCGGAGTTCGCCTCCCCTCGCCAACTTCCTCAAAGTGGGGAGGTCCCCGGACTTGCTTCCTACAATGCTAAGACTATTGGCCGGCTGGCCTGGCTCCAGCCCTTCTTGCGCAAGTCCATCAATCCTCTACCTCCCACTGCTCTGGATGCCCTGGCCTCCGAAAGCAGCAGGTGTGGAACTTCTTCAAGCCGACTCCTAGACAATCGCGTGCCGCTTATTGATTATTTGTTACATGTTGTTACATCACCAAGGTTGTGAGAATGTACATAATATGTGTTGTTTTTAATCTTTTCTGGATAATTCCCAGTTGATCCACACATGAAAGTGCGCGTGAGCTGCAAGAAGTTGTATCTTAATCTGAGGTATGATGGGTGTTTTGCCCCATTGGTGGTCAGCCCCTCTGGGCGGCTGGCTGCCGTGGGAGGATGGTTGAGTGCTATTGTAGGCCAGCCTCTGCATTGGTTTAATTGTGTGCCTTGTTAGCATCGGATCTTTGTTCTTTTAGCTCAATGCGTGTCTAATATTGGCTGTACCGTGTGTGTAAAGGAAAACCCCTCGTGATTTCCCTTACCCCGCTAACCAAAATCCGTTCCTAATGTTGCACAAGCAGCTTGGCCAATCTTGACCAAACGGGCGGAGGAGACAAGCCGCCCCTTTTAAATGCGCCCCTTAGCCGTTTCGGCCCCCCCGTTTTCTAAAATGTAAAAAAGGAGGAGATGTAGTAGTGCACTGCCGACCCAGCAGTGCCGTAGTAGAACGCGTTAGACGCTTAACGGACTCTGCAGCCTTGCTCGGGTCGCATCGCACTCCCCACTTCACTCATCCTCTCCATGAGTCAATACGGGTCGTGGAACTGTCTGCCTTCAATCACCGGGCGCAGGGACAATGGTCTTGCTCTCAGGTGAGGATTAGGCTCAGACGCTTTATTTTCTCCGCAAGACGTAGAAGCCAGATGAGGATCATGCATCACATGATGATCTCCTCCGACCTCCCTTCTCGAACTCCTCCCCAGTCCTCCCTCCTGGGCTACACGTCATAGAGTAATACAAAGGTGCCAGGAACCGCAGGACGGGAGATCTCCGCTTAGGGAACACGGACCTCCGGTCTCCCGCTGCTGGCGATCTCCACCAGATGTTATCTCCGCGTCTCGTCTCGTTCTTACGCTGACCGCGTGGGTCGACTACACACATGGTGTGGTGCGACATGTAAATACCGTGTACATTTCTGACGGTTGTCATCTAGCTCTGCCTTCCTTTATAAGGTGGAGTAGAAGAGACCAAACAAACGCAGCATCCAGAGTTGTTGGGGGCAGCCATCTGTTTTTCACTTGGAGCACACCCGTAACAACTTGCGGTGAGTCGAGCAATCCCATTTTTTTTCCTGTTTCTCATACAAATTTAAAAGTATCAAGTACGCTGAACAAGTCACTGAATGCCGTGTGTCTTTCCTGGTTCTTCTTTGCAACCATGTTTTAGTTTTACAAAAATGCATCTGCCAAGACTCTGATTCCTAGGCAGAGACTGGCATGAGGCTTCTTAACTCATTCCCCCTTTCCCTCCGGGACCCACTGAAAATATGAATCCTTTTCTTCTTCTCATGTTATCTGGATTCCAACTGTGGTTTTGTTGGTACCACCATTCAGAGAAAGTGTGATAGAACTTGCTTGGCTGCTGGTAAAAGTTCCAGTTGGAATCTTCTTTCTATCATAATTTCATCCCAATTGGTTCTTCTGTGTCTACTTCCTCATTTTTATTTTTTATCGTTTTTTTATTGTCTTTCTTACACGAGTTGGGAAGTTACTAGCGTCAGGGGCTCATACAAAGCCTTTCATTGTGACCTAAAGTAGTCTTGCTGGGAATGTCTGAGCAGGTCTTTCTTTAGCATCAGTTTGGCATAGTAAAGGTTTAATAAAGAATTATTAAAATAGGTGCTGCGTGGTTGTATGGCCGTGTTCTAGCAGCATTCTCTCCTGACGTTTTGCCTGCATCTGTGGCTGGCATCTTCAGAGGATCAAAGCCTTCGACGATACAATTATTAAAATGCCTGCTTAAAAAAGAAGCACTGGATTCCTCTTGCATTCATGACTGGGAATACCAGTCTCATATATATCATCAGTCTCTGGTTGCATTGTTTTGGGAAACAATGCAGAGACAGAGATGCCACTTTCTGGCCTGGAGAGATGGCGAAACATGGCAAGAACTGACCAGAGCTTGACATTTTTTCGTACTTTTTCTCTTTCCTTATTCTCTATCATATTCAGCAGAAATAATTCTAGTTTGAAAGCTATGCTAAGTTTAAGTTATCTTCTTCATTTCTTCTGCAATCTCTATTCAGAGTGTATTTATCTTTTTACATGACCATCATGCATGATCAAACGAACCAATTGTATTTTAACCACCTCGGAAACTACAGGGAGAGTCTGACCTGACAGCACAATGAGTTCCAAAGAAGAGAAAATGTGTGTCACCAAGAATCTAACCCAAAGGGAATGTACTTTGAACAGGAAAAAGACCAAACTTGCATTATGGCCCCAAATGTCAGTCAATCCAGTCTAAGATGGCATTTGGTTTCTTTGCTGCAGTATCACATTATCTTATACTCAATTTGCAGCCCATCAAAATCTCAAGATTCCATCCCACTGCTACCAGCTAGCCCCTGGCTGTGTCCTGACACAACCTGAATGTTAGGACACAGCCAAGCACCTCTTGGCTACCTTGAAAAGACACCTGCATTTTTTTTACTTCGTTACTGAGGAAACTTGGAGTGCTTCCAGCAGGTAGGGCGTGAAATAATTTGAGGGTGTGGTCAAGTCCAGCCCTAAAAGGGCAAAAAAAGGTGGAAGGCAAAAGCGTAGTTGGAAGACAGTCCGAAGGGTCATGGCAGGCAGACAGCAAAGGTGTAGTCCAGAGTCAGTCCACAGGTCACAGCACAGGAGATCTGATAAACAGGCTGGGAGTGGGCAGTCAACCAGGCATGCAGAGGCAACTTGCTGCACCCAGGCAGAACCAAGCTCAAGGCAAGGCTTATATACAGACCCTTGCTCATGGAGCTGGAATTCTACAAGGAGTTAATCCTCATCAGATGCTTCTATCTTCCCATATCTTGCTGCAATATGAGCACTTCTCCTTGGCCCCTGCAGAAGTTGCTTCTGCCTTCTGTGCCTAACTGGCTCATTACTGGATTCCCCAGGGAGATCTGCAGGTTCTTCTACCTGCAGGGACGTAGGTATAGATTTTTTTATGGGGGGGGTTCGGGGGGGCCACACCCACACCTGCCCCTAGGGCATGGCCACACCTCCCCAAGCCCTGCCCCTGGCCTAGCGCTTATAAAAGCAGCTCTCCGAGGTCAGGGATGGCAAACTCCCCTCCCCTGCCCTCCCCTGCCCCTCCCATCTGGGCAGAGGCATAAAGGGAAAATGGAGCCTGGTGCAAAATCTGACCCCCCCCCCCCGGGCAGCTGCTGTGATGCTGGAATCCACCCCCAAACAGCATCACTTTCAATGGTGTTTAAACTAGAGAGCCCAAATTCTCCTTTTAAATCCACCTTAAAAGGAGAATCTGGGGTCCCTAGTTAAACAACATTGACAGTGATGCTGTTTTGGGGTGGATTATCCCCCACCCTGAAACAGCATCACTTTCAATGTGGCATGAGTGGTTAAGAGTAGGTGCATTCTAATCTGTAGGAACCGGGTTTGATTCCCTGCTCTGCCACTTGAGCTGTGGAGGCTTATCTGGGGAATTCACATTAGCCTGTGCACACACACGCCAGCTGGGTGACCTTGGGCTAGTCACAGCTTTTCGGAGCTCTCTTAGCCCCACCCACCTCACAGGGTGTTTGTTGTGAGGGAGCAAGGGCAAGGAGATTGTAAGCCCTTTTGAGTCTCCTACAAGAGAGAAAGGGGGATATAAATCCAAACTCTTCTTCTTCTTCTAAACTGAGGACCTCGGATTCTCCCTTTAAATCCATGCCGAAGGGGGTGGATTTAAAAAGAGAATCTAGGGAAATTTGGGGGGGTGCCTGCTGTCAGGGATGCAATTGTTAAGCTAGAAGCACCAAACTTTCAGGGTATCTTTAGGAGTCTTTCCTAATGATACCACCCAGGTTTTGTGAAGTTTGGTTCAGGGGGTCCAAGGTTATGGACCCTCAAAGGTGTATCCCCCATCTCCTATTAGCTCCCATTGGAAACAATGGAGGATGGGGCACTCCCTTTGGGAGTCCATAGCTTTGGGCCCCCTGGACCAAACTTCACAAAACCTGGTGGTATCAATAGGAGACTCTCCTGATAATACATTCCCGGTTTGGTGAAGTTTGGTTCAGGGGGTCCAAAGTTATGGACCCTCAAACGTGTAGGCCCCATCTTCTATTAGCTCCCATTGAGGGAGTTGGTGCCGAGCGGTCGCTCTTCGTTGAGCTCCTCCACCTTTTAAAGATAAGTTTTAAATTTCTCCTACCCTTTGTAGTTTTATCTCTTAGTATTTAGCATTTTCTTTTAATTTAGAGTTTTCTGTTGCAATTTTGTTGAGACAGACTATTAGCTCCCATTGGAAACAATGGAGGATGGGGGCACCCCATTTGGGAGTCCATAACTTTGGACCCCCTAAACCAAACCTCACCAAAACTGGGTAGTATCATCAGGAGAGTCCCCCAAACAATCCCTGAAAGTTTGGTGCTGCTAGCCCAAACAATGCGCCCCCTGCAAGCCAAAAACCAAAAAAAGCACTAAAATGGTTTAAAAACCCACAAACGGAGGGGCGGAGCTTCGGACATGAATGGGGGGGTTCAAACCCGAGACCCCTCCCCCTTACCTACGTCCATGTCTACCTGCAAGGCATTAGCCTGGGCATTGACTGCTACTTGATTTTCCTCATAAACAGCCAATTCTGGCTTCACTGTATTGTCAGGTTCTGCATCAGAGTCCTCTGTGTTCTGGTACATCATGACATTTGGCACCCTTCCTTGACCTTGCAGGGAAGAGGGATTTGACTAATGCCTCACCCTTCCTCTCTGGTATGTGTGACTCAACAGCAGTTTAAATAGGGTTTCACAGAGAATTAGTTTGACTGCACTGAGAATGGAATGGGCTTAACAGTTGTGAGCCACCTTTTCAAAGTTTTGGAGTGTCCTCTTTATGATGACATAAGGACTAAATATATTAAAGAACTCCTGCCAATTGTAGGAGATAGTGACAACACTGGGAAATTGATTTGTCTATTGATTTGTCTATTGTCTGATGGTGATCCATACATTTCCAACGGAGTAGCACTTTTTGCTCGTGCCGCAAGAAGAATTAGGCTACATGGTGTAATGATGATATGTCTTGACAGGGATATTTGTACCAGTACTATATATATATAAACCTTTATTAGGCATAGAATCCATATAACAGCCAACATTGTCCAAACAAGTACATGAGAACCATCGCAGGTAATCATTTCAAAGTTTCTATAAGGAACCTAGCTACAAAAGTTAAAATCTCGGAGGCAGAATTGTTTAATAGAAACGTAATCTTCCCCACAGTAGAGTATTCGTTAAAGATTACAGGATGTACCAGTACTAATTAAGTTCTTTTTAGTTATATTGGCATATACAAGGTGGTTTTTTGTGTTGGTTTTTAATATTACTATGTTTATGTATGAGGAGATTGTGTAGGCCTACGGCCAAGACAATAAACTTACTACAACTACAAGTTTATTCTGAGGCTTTCTCACTGATAGATCCAGTTTTCTGAAGTTGCTCCCTGGACTCAGTAATACAGTCTCTGTCAAACCAATCCCTTTCCCCCCGCAGATTACTCATATCTTGATTAGGAATGGCAGAATGTTGGTAAATGGAGGCATTTATAAAAGTTTTGATTAATTGTTCATAACTAGAAATGCTGAAAGTAGGTAGCTCAGTGTTTGTTATGGAATTTTTGAGAGTAGTGGTCAAAGGGGAGTTAAACCAAGCCATTGTTTTGGCCTTGGCATGTGTGGACCAGACTGTCCGCGGAAAATAATTTTGAGAGGTTGTTGTATTAACCAGTATAGGTTTTTTTAGGTTAGTGTTCAGAGAGAAGCATAATGGGAGATGATCACTTAATAGGAAGTCACCTACAAAAACGATTGAATGGAATTCAGTAAGAGTGGGGAGATAATAACATAGTCAATTACACTTTGGCCCCAGGTAGTTACCCTAGTATAATCCTCAGCATTTTTAAAAGTGCTAAGACCATTTAGCTGCTCCCTGGCCTCCAGAAAGTCAGGAATGGCAGAGGGGTCATTCAGTCATGGTGGGGATAATCAGTGGTCCAGTAGTGGATGGGAAGAAAAACCAACTTCTACAGTTATGGGGCCCTATCCTTAAGTTCAGCCCAGGGCCTCAGAATCACTAAGACCACAATAGCTGAGGACAGTTCCTACTCCTTCTAATCGGCTAAGATTGATTCTCATTCTATTTGAACATAATCAAGAAATGTAGACTTATAGTAGGCTTGACAGGTTGTCTATTAACAAGACTGGCCAACACCCAATTCCAGGGATGGATGCAAAGAAAGTTCTGATGCCAGATGTGCTTTGGGATGGAAGCGCCTTCAAAATGGTGATTCATTCCTTCAATAAGAACGTTGGTGGTCCATTCAAACCAGAGGAACAATTGGCCCAAGAAGCAGAGCATTTGTATTACCCTCTTTTAGCAAATCGTAGGAAGAAGTTGAGTTAATCTTGAAAATTTATGAAATAAAAGACCTTGTCCCTTTCTTCCATGTATGCATCCATTCCAACAGTTGGACAACCACTCTAGGAAAGAGAGTTCATTTCAGTGAAAAAAGAGAATTTTGCAACAGCTGCCACCACTATGAAGACTCTCTTGGGACTCCTCCTCTTCTCTGTGCTTCTTGCAACAGGTAAGCAGTGCCTGCTACCCTTCTGATGATTTCCCCTTTCAATTACTTTCAGGTACTGAAATATGCTGTCTTGGAAGTGATAGAAAGGCAACGCTCATACTTGCTAACCCAGATGGTCCAGGCTAGCTTGATCTCATCAGATATTGGAGGCGAAGCAGGATAGTTCTTGGTTAGTGTTTGGATGTCAAGACTGTCAAGGAAGTCCAGAGTTGCTCTGCAATGGCAAACAATTTCACAATGGTCCATTCTGCACAGCACAAATAAGATGTATGGGGGATGTTACAAAAAGTGTTAACTTCTTTTTTAAAAAAAAAAACGATCAGACAGCACAAATAAGACATCCTGAGAAAGTTTTTTTTAAAGCTGCCTCTCATGTTTTTTTTTTTCCAGATGGCACAGACATCAGAGGGGAAAAGAGGCTTTTTTTGCACTAAATCATTAAGCTCTCTGGTCAGTTTCCTCCTCAGATCGTGTCCAACATTACGTGTACTGCTTGAAGGGATTCTCCCCACCTCCATTTGCTAAAGGCTGCCCCAGGACATTTGCTCTTTAAGCTTTAAGCCTGGGTGCCTTTTCAGACTGAAAAGTACATAGTTGTATTCTATTGAAGTCTACAAAATTATGCATGGGGTAGAAAATGTTGACAGAGAGAAATTTTTCTCTCTTTCTCACAATACTAGAACCAGGGGGCATTCATTGAAAATGCTGGGGGGAAGAATTAGGACTAATAAAAGGAAACACTTCTTCACGCAGCGTGTGATTGGTGTTTGGAATATGCTGCCACAGGAGGTGGTGATGGCCACTAACCTGGATAGCTTTAAAAGGGGCTTGGACAGATTTATGGAGGAGAAGTCGATTTATGGCTACCAATCTTGATCCTCCTTGATCTGAGATTGCAAATGCCTTAACAGACCAGGTGATCGGGAGCAACAGCCGCAGAAGGCCATTGCGTTCACATCCTACATGTGAGCTCCCAAAGGCACCTGGTGGGCCACTGCGAGTAGCAGAGAGCTGGACTAGATGGACTCTGGTCTGATCCAGCTGGCTTGTTCTTATGTTCTTATTTTCTTATGTTCTTATGTACTCTTGAGACTGAAAAGGCACCTAGGAGCAGAGCCTGCAGAGCAAATGTCCTAGGGGCAACCTTCAGCAAATGGAAGCGGGGAGAATCCCTTCAGCAGCACACAGAACATTAAGCATGAACTGAGGAGGAAACTGACTAGAGAGCTTAAAGTTTGGGCAGGAAGAATCAGACACTTCCTGCACTGCTGAGCTACACAAAGCTAGACTGGAGTTGACTCACAGGTCGTTTTCCCACTTACCTTCTGCGGCGCGCTACTGTCGCCAAGTAGCGCGGGGTCCCCCGGCACTCCCCACTACAGGGGCAGTGATAACGCAGCCGCCCCGACGCTGCCACTGTCGTGTCCCCTCAGCGCGCGTCATTCATGGCGCTCCTCAAAACGGCGTCTTTTGATGACCCCGCACAGAGCGCGGGGTCGTGGGGAAGCCCGAGCCCGCGCCAGAAATGATGCACGCTGAGAGTAGCGCGCAGCAAAGGGGGGTCATGGTAAGTGGGGAAACGACCACAGGTGACGCCTGGAAATAAAGGTGCACATTTTAGAGTCTTCAAAAAAAGATGCCTTGAGCTGAAATGAGGTATCCTGAGGATGTCTTGGGAAAAAAGCTGTGCGGAGTTCTCCCCCAAGATGCTTTTTCTTTCTTTTTTGTGCGTGTCCCCAGAATGTCTCATTTGTGTTGTGCGGAATGGACCAGTGTCTTTTGCCTTGAAAACCCTGTGGGATCACCATAGATTGACTGATCTCCTTAAAAAATTGTTCTTCTCCTAGCTCCAAAATTCCTTTTGAGTTTCAGTGCTCAGATGGCAGGGGCATTTTCTTTGTGGTTAATTGGTGGGCAGTAGATTGAACCTTCATTAAGCTGAAAACATCCTTACTGGAAAAATTAAATTGTCAGGCTGTTAGACCATTAGTGAGGATCTGAAGTCCTGGAAAATTTACAGTATCCAGGGGTGGTCGTGGGCCATTTCCACATGGCACAATTAAACCAGGTTAGAACCAGGATCTTACATACTGGGTCTATTTTATCCAGGTCTCTGCCTCTGCATGGTTCTCCGACCCAGGATTTTTTTTTTAAAAAAAGGATCACTTTGTGAAAAAGTTATCCAAAGCCAGGTACCTTATCAGTAATGTGCAGAAACCTGGGTTCTTTATCCAGATACTCTCAGACAACTGGGATTTAAATTTTTTATTAAAAAAAAAGAAAAAAAAAAGATAGAATCAGCTCTAGACAGTTCCAGATACAACCCAGAGAAAATCTAAGAATTCTTTATGAATGAATCTCTCTAAATAGTGTTAGGGGTTTTTGTAGAATTGGTTCATCTAGGTCAGTGCTGGCGAACCAATGGCACTCCAAATGTTCATGGACTACAATTCCCATCAGCCCCTGCCAGCATGGCAGCCCCGCCCGCTCACTTGCCCGCCCACTTACCTGCTTGCCTTGCCCGCCCGCTCACTTGCCCGTCCGCTTACCTGCTTGCCTTGCCCCCCGCTCACTTGCCCGCCCGCTTACCTGCTTGCCTTGCCCCCCCGCTCACTTGCCCGCCCGCTTACCTGCTTGCCTTGCCCCCCGCTCACTTGCCCGCCCGCTTACCTGCTTGCCTTGCCCCCCCGCTCACTTGCCCGCCCGCTTACCTGCTTGCCTTGCCCCCCTCACTTGCCCGCCCGCTTACCTGCTTGCCTTGCCCCCCGCTCACTTGCCCGCCCGCTTACCTGCTTGCCTTGCCCGCCCGCTCACTTGCCCACCCGCTTACCTGCTTGCCTTGCCCCCCCCGCTCACTTGCCCACCCGCTTACCTGCTTGCCTTGCCTCAGCCTCGGGCTCGCGCCGCCAGCTTACCGCGCCTTGCCCCGGCTCACTTGCTCCGCCAGCTTACCTGCCTTGCCCCACGCTCACTTGCCCGCCCGCTTACCTGCTTCAGCCGCCCAGCTCCTTGCCCGGCTAAACACCTGCTTTGCCTTGCCCCGCTCACTCTTGCTCCGCCCAGCTGTTGCTTGTTCTCTGCCTCACCACTCTGGGTTCACTACACTGCCTTGCCAGCCAGCTCCGCTTGCCCGCCCGCTTACCGCCAACGCGCGCTTGCCAGCAGCCGCTGGCCACTTGCCCGCCCGCTTACCTGCTTGCCTTGCCGTCCAACAGCTTCACTTGCCCGTCCGGCTTACCATCTGCTTGCCTTTGCCCGCCCAGCTCACTTGGCCACTTCCGGCTTACACTTGCTTGCCTTGCCCGCCCGCTCACTTGCCGCCCAGCTTACCTGCCCCGCGCCTTGCCCCGCCTCACACTTGCCCAGCCTCACACTTACAGCTGCTTGCCTTGCCCCCCACTCACTTGCCCGCCCACTTACCTGCTTGCTCTTAGTCTCACACTGCCTGCCCCACTGCTTGCACTGTTCTGCACGATCCGCTCCTGCCACCTTGCTTGCCTTGCTCCACTCCACCTCCACTTGCCTGCTCACGCTTCACCCGGCCACCCGGCCACCCTGACTGCTTGCCTTGCGATTGCATCCCCTGCCATTTCGCTTTCGCTCACCCCCCCACTCACTTGCCTGCCCGCCCGCCCACCCGGCCACCTGACTGCTTGCCCCTAAACATTGCGCCCTGCCCGGCTCGCTCGCTCACCCCCCACTCACTTGCCAGCCAGCTGCGGCTCACGCTTACCTGCGCTACCAAACGCCCGTCGCCCAGCTCACTTCGCTCACACACTGCTTTCACCTGCTTGCCTCGGCTCATGCCTGTCCGCGGGCCGCTCACTTGCCTGCCCGCTTGCTCCCCCCCCACTTGCTCTCTCACTTGCTCACCCCCGCTCTGCTTGCTCACCTGCTTACCTCGTTTCCTTTAATTTCCGGGAAGGGGCAGCCACGCAGGGAGCCTCACAAGAAGCCGCGAAGAGCCGCTTGCGGCTCGCGAGCCGTGGGTTCCCGACCCCTGATCTAGGGGATGAAGGGGATGACCCCCACGTGAGCATTCTTGGCAATTAAGCCCTATCTGTCCAATTTACTTTCAGTTATCTAAAGAACAACACCACTTAAACTTAGCACAAACAATTTACAACTTTAATGAGGCAAAATGGTTGCATTATAAATGATCTAGCAAAACCAAATAGTTGCCTCATAAAAGACCCAATATACAAGATAAATGATCTCTAATTAAATTTAAAGGAATATACATACTTCCTTCACACACTGGTATAACATTTTTTTTTTTAAAAAAAACCCTAGGTTTGGGGAATTAAAACAGGGCTAACTCATTTTGGGGGCTGGGCCTGTGCAAAGACCCCCCCCCACACACACACAATGGTTTATATAGCATCCTATACCCATTATATTTGCCCCATGCAGAATCAGACTACGATAACCTTCAGCATATTTCAAGTGCTGGTAAACGATTAAGATTGGAACTTAAGACGTCTCTCCACATCATAAGCTTTGTAAGATTCTTTCTGTTCTTTCCCAGGTGACTCTTTGGAGTGTGAAACATGTGTTGGCCAAGGGAACAGCTGCAGTGGCCAGAGGCAGTCGTGTGCATCTGGCCTAGATATCTGTCAGACCATCGTGGCTGAAAGCACAGGAGGTGGGTAGAACGGATCCTCAGCCAATCCACACCAATGAAAAGGTTCCAGACTTGCACATGCTGCTTGTGTATTTTCTAAAATATTTTGTAACCCATTCCTATGCAAGTGTCTTTGGGGCAGCATCCAACAACATAAATCATTTAAAAAGTCACAACAAAAATCCAAAGCAGCAGCAAGAGGCAGGCCAAAGCTCAGGAAAAGATGAAGGTATTTCGCTTAGTGCCAGAAGCGGGGAAAAGAACATAAATTTTGTGTTAATTCAGCCTCTCTGAGGAGGGATCTACAACCACAGGCATAGAAGGTTCTGCACAACCAATCAAATCTCCGATGGCCAATCTCAAGCCCTGCCAAGCAAAAGATTCACATGGCTCTGCCCACTTTTCGGAAACCTTTGGCAGATGTCAGAAAAGGTGTCTGCTGATGGCACGGTGCCCGTGGACATCCTGCTAAGAACTCCGGAGTTAGCTAGATATGTGTGGTAAGATTAGGGTTCTCAAATCAAAAATTTACTCAGTAGATTTATTACTTGAAGATCTTTGTATGCTGTCACCCAGAGAGATTTTCCAAACCTTAAAAAGCCGATTCTTGAAGAGGAATAATATATTCTATTGGGGCAAGCAAATAAATCATGCTCACCCCTCTCTGTCGGAATAATACCGGAACAGGGGCACATAGCCAAATATCTTGAATTATTAACTGAACCCCAACAGCGATGGATTATCACAAGGGCCAGATCCAATACCTTCCCATCGGCCATTACAAAGGGTCGTTACTTATCCATCCCTCTCCAGGATCGGGTTTGTCCACACTGTAAAAACCAAGTGGAGACTCTTGCTCACATTATTCTTGACTGTCCGAGATATGTGGGCATTAGGAATTTCTCTCCCAGGCTGGCCCTAGACAAATCTGAAAGAGACTCTGACAGTTCTGTTGTGGAGCTTCTGTAAAACAATACAGATGTCGTGCTCTTGGAAAAAGTTGCAAAATTTCTTTTGCAAGTGACAGAACTTTCTCAGTAATGTAAACTGCTATATACAGTCTTTCTGTCTGAGTTTTGAATGTGCTCCAGATTTGTACATCATAAATGTCTGGTAATGCTCTACAGCCTATTTTAAATGCCTAATAAAAGTTGTTGTTGTTGTTGTTGTTGTTGTTGTAAGATTAGGGAGGGCAAAGCACAAACTTTACATTCAAAGAAAAGATTATTCTCAGCTCAAATTTATTTAGGCCTTTTTTTCTGTAGTGAGAATTGGTGGGATTATAAGAATACTAGAATACCCCCCCCCCATCCTTTTGCAGTGTAGTTCTGTTTTTCTTCAGAGAGATTCTAGAACTTAAAGTTGCTGGGATTTTGTGCCTCTTCAGACCTTTATCCTGATCCCAGATTTTGGGGGGTGGGGGGTGGGAAGCAGCTTAACTATGTTTAGTCACTGGTTTTTCATAATCATTCTACTCATGCTCAGAGGCACACATCCTTGCACTCTAGCAAGCGTCAGCAAGGTAGTTTTCAATTTTAGGGTTGGTCAAAACTAAAAAAATTCGGTAAAATTCGGATTTGGGTATTTTGGGGCATAAAATGATTTGTATGCCCGAATCTGAATCATAGTCGATTCGGATAAGCCCGAAAATTCGGGTAAATTCGAAAAATTCGGGTCCCTTTTATTATTTTTTGAATTTTTGGTGTTTTTACACGTTTTGGCCTGCATTTTTAAAGCTAGCTGCACTAAACTTTCAGGATTTCATCCGGAGACTGTCCTGATGATTCTCCTTAAGTTTGGTGAAGTTTGGTTCAGGGGGGGCAAAGTTATTGACCCTCAAAAGGGGTGCCCCATCCCCCATTGTTTCCAATGGAAGCTAACAGGAGATGGGGGCTACACTTTTGAGTGTCCATAACTTTGGACCCCCCTGAACCAAACTTCACCAAACTTGGGGAGTATCATAAGGACAGTACTTGTATGCTACCCTGAAATTCTGGTGACGGTAGCTCTAAAACTGTGCCCCTCACAGTCACCCAAAGAAATTTTCTCAGATTCTGTGCTCTGTAGTGGCTGGCTGGCTCTATTGCAGCCAATGGGAAATTTCTGATAGGATTCGGACAGCTCAGATTCGGACCCTGCTCGTCCAAAACCATCCGAATCCGTCCGAATCTGTCTGAATCAGTGCAGATTCGGTAAAAATCCAGATTCGGACTGTCCGAATCTCCAACCCTATATCATTCAAAAACAGAGAACTATGTGAAACTGGATATGCATTTTTACTCCTCTTGCCTCCAACTCCCACAACCCCGACTGACTACATGGAAATAAAAAAAGGTCATAGTGAATGTTAGTTGGCTACCTTCCAGCTTCTGTTGCCATTATACTGGCAGGCTGCAGTTCAGACTTTAGCCAGTGTTTTGGCTGGTGTAAGTTCATTGTGGCCCAATGTGGCTTCTCAGTGGTGGGGAGGCTGTTGAACTTTGCAAGTCTCCCCATGCTGCCTGGAAGCCTCTGTAGGGATGGCAGCCGGACGTCTGGCTCATGGATGGGGCTGTAACTTATTTTACGACTGTACATTTTTTCAATGTGATTTCAATAAGATAATACCATCTGCCATTCCACCTTGGTAAAGACAGCTGTGAATCACCACGGGCTGCAGTTGCTGCTCGGGGCGGATAGGGCATGAGCTGATTCCGGCCTCAGTAAGGGCGGAAACAGCGAAGTGGCCATGCCACGTTAGGGCAAGCACCAACACAAAGGCCATCTGATGCCTATGTCAGAAAGGGGGGAGCCCAAACCTTTAAAGGAGCAGGCTATCCTTTGTGCCGGCCATGTGCTTGGGCCAACTAGCAGATGGGGCTGCAACTTATTTTATGACTGTACATTTTTTCAATGTGATTTCAATAAGATAATACCATCTGCCATTCCACCTTGGTAACCTGGTCGATAGTGGAGAAATTACAGCATTAATAAAATCATTGAAATGCCACAGAACACCAGGCCCAGACACCATTACAAGTTATCTTTGAAAGAAACATGCCAACTGGTGGGCCCAAGCCTTAACCAATTTGTTTACCATGTTAGGTCATTATTGCATTTTCACAAGTATAATATCTTTAATCAATTTTGTTTAAAGCATTCTTCTGTCCTTCCCTAGCTGTGAAGGTGGGGGATTAGGAGGGACCTCACAAGGGGAATAGCCAAAGGCCAATCTTCATCTAAATCCTGCACTGGTTTCATGGGAAAAAAACCAGGGAAATGCTGAAATGTTAACAGGCTTTAACAGGGTCTTGACAAAATGGAATAAAGTATTGCAGTTCTACTGGCAATTGAGTTTTTTGAAGAGAAGTGTGAACAGGACCAAGGGTTGGGTCATGATTCCTGCCATGAGACCCTCATGTGAAACTGTTGGTGAGGTGTATGTCTGACTATCACTTTCAGCATTAAAATGGAAAAGAAGGATATAAATTAGGTAGATGAACTTTTTTGGATTATATTTACTGGTAATAGTGGACTTCCACCCTCATTTCTTTTCCATCTCTAGGAGGGCAGACGGTTACTAGCGTCGCAAAGATGTGCTCTTTCAAGTATGTCTGTGAACAACTGAAACCTGGAACGACATACAACCTTTCCGAGTTCACAGGTACAATCAAAGAAGTGACCTGCAAAGCCCCTTCCTTCGCAGCATCCCTTTTTCTGAGTCTATCAGGATTCCTGCTGCTGAAAATCCTCTCCTGATACACCTCTTGGAGTGACCCTTCACATCCTTTCCTCTGGATCTGATCACTCGGCCTTTCTCAAACATCTGTTGCTCCTTGGTTTTAAGAAATGAAACAAATAAAATAGTTTGACAAGGAACTGAACTCTTGCATTTGTCTTATTCTGTTCAGTCGGGGCAAAGGGGGCAAAGAGAGGAAGGTTTACCATCCATCTAACTGTATAGCTACCAGAAGTGAAGGGAAAGTTAGCATAAGTTCAAAATCTGATGACATTGATTGATTGATTGATTTATTTATTAGATTTATAGGCCGCCCTCCCCCGGAGGGCTCAGGGACATTTCAAGGACCTCTAGGCTTCCTTAGCAATGGCTTATTCCGCACATGCAGAATAATGCACTTTCAAACTGTTTTCAGTGCTCTTTGAAGCTGTGCAGAATGGCAAAATCAACTTGCAAACAGTTGTGAAAGTGGTTTGAAAATGCATTATTTTGCGTGTGCGGAAGGGGCCAATATTTATAACTGGATTGATGGTTCTGGCTCAGCTAAGTTGGGCCAGTGATTGAAGTTGGATGAATTGTATTTGATTGTTTTGTTAGGAGGTTAAGAGCTCGTATAGGAGCAGCAGTGGCGTAGGAGGTTAAGAGCTCGTGTATCTAATCTGGAGGAACTGGGTTTGATTCCCAGTTCTGCCGCCTGAGCTGTGGAAGCTTACCTGGGGAATTCAGATTAGCCTGTACACTCCCACACACGCCAGCTGGGTGACCTTGGCCTAGTCACAGCTTCTCGGAGCTCTCTCAGCCCCACCTACCTCGCAGGGTGTTTGTTGTGAGGGGGGAAGGGCAAGGAGATTGTCAGCCCCTTTGAGTCTCCTGCAGGAGAGAAAGGGGGGATATAAATCCAAACTCTTCTTCTTCTTCTTCTAGGTCAAACTTCCAGTCTTTTTATTTTACTCCAGTGCCTCTGGGCAGGCAGCAACCAGAGCTCACAGAGGCAATATGGGCTGCTGTCATGCCTTTGCCCGGAGGCATGGCTTTTAAAAAGATACTCACCTCCCATGCCACATAGCCATGAGGGAGGGCAGCCATGGCCTCCACAGTGAGACATCCCTGCAACCCCATGTGGCTACACAACTATGAGGTGGGGGACCTTTAAAAACCAGGAAGCGTGGTCTAAGTAAAACTCTTCCCAGGGCAGCTGTTCACTCACAAGCAGCTGCAAAATGCAATAAAATTAAAGAATCATAAATAATTCGATTCTCAAATAACCCATTTTGGGGGAAACGTGGGGCAGCCTTGCTTTAGGAGCGGAAGCCATGCGAAGTTCCCCCTGAAACTATTTTTAATCAGTATTATTCCGGGTGTATTGACCCATGCGGAAAGGGCCTAAGTTTTGTTTAGAGATCATTCACACGGAGGTCTTTTCCGCACAGACCAATTAAACAGGGATATCATTGGTTAAAAAAAAAACCCACAATGGGCGGGGGGGGGGGACTTTGCCCAGATCCAAGTCCTTCATTGAGCTTCAGTGCTCTGCTACATTGGCTAACAGTGAACAAACTGAAACCGAATCCTGAAAAGCAGAACTAATCCATGTTGAACAGGAGGAGATCTGGCAGGACATGGTGACCTCACCTGCGATGAAGTTCAGTAGATCTTTATTACTTCAGTTAAGAGCCTTGCGGTTTTCCTGCACACAGTTTTGCTGCTGGAGAATTAATGCGGTTGCTAAAAGGACTTTTTTTTTCTCAACCTGTCTAACCTGAAACAAGGCCCCTTATCTTGGTATACCTGATCTAGCCACCTGGATCCATGCCACAGTAACATTGAAGTTAGACGACTGCAGTGCACTACTGTGGATGCCCTGAGTGAAGGCATGTGACACCAACTAGAGAGTTGATTCATCCTGGGCAATCACAAAGACCTGTGCTCTATTTTTTTTTTAAATATTCAAACTGTATTCAAACATTGCAGTTCCGGGAGTGGCAGTTTTCTACAAAAGAAGCCTTCTTTCCTTTGTGAAAGGAGACAGCCAACCGAAACAAGAACGGATAGCAAATGCAGTGTATTCAACAGAAAGGTTTAAAAATGGCTTGACAGAAGTGAGGGCTTTACTGTGGAGGCCATTGCCATTCCCCCTCCCCCAGGGAAAAAGTGGTGCTAAGTTCACTGAGAAGAAGAAGAAGAAGAAGAAGAAGAAGAAGAAGAAGAAGAAGAAGAAGAAGAAGAAGAAGAAGAAGAAGAAGAAGAAGAAGAAGAAGAAGAAGAAGAAAAAAGAAAAAAGAAAGAAGAAAGAAGAAAGAAGAAAGAAGAGAAAAGAAAAGAAAAGAAAAGAAAAGAAAAGAGAGGAGGAGGAGGAGGAGGAGGAGGGAGAGGAGGAGGAGGGAGAGGAAGAAGAGGAGGGAGAGGGAGAGGGAGAGGGAGAAGAAGAGGAGGAGGAAGAAGAGGAGGAGGAGGAAGAAGAGGAGGAGGAGTTTGGATTTATATCCCCCCTTTCTCCCCTGCAGGAGACTCAAAGGGGCTTACAATCTCCTTGCCCTTCCCCCCTCACAACAAACACCCTGTGAGGCAGGCGGGGCTGAGAGAGCTCCGAGAAGCTGTGACAAGCCCAAGGTCACCCAGCTGGCGTGTGTGGGAGTGTACCGGCTAATCTGAATCCCCCAAATAAACCTCCACAGCTCAGGTGGCAGAGCTGGGAATCAAACCCGGTTCCTCCAGATTAGATTAGGAGAAGCATCTCCTTGGGGGGGGGTCAATAAAATTGAACCCCCTTTGTTGATGCTGCATGAAACTTAGGCTTCTTTAGAGTGGAAGCAGTGAGTGGGACGGGACATTTGACAGAACCAGAGATAAGATCAAAGGAGGAGGTCACCCTGAGCATGGGCTTCCAATAACCAAGACTGACCATTCACACCAACTATCACACTGACCTTTCACACCGACTACCCTTTTAAGTTTACTCTTCATTTCTCTCCTTGTCTCTGTCTTCCACTTTACTATTTTCCTCCAAACCTGATGGTTCTCTCCCTTTCACCAGTTTACCATATTAACAGTCTGTCGGGTTAAGGTGGAGAAATGGTACCTGGTCCAAGGTTGTCCACAGGACCTCGTGGTCAGCTAAGGATATGAATACAAGTTCTCCAACTCCTCGTCAAAAATTGTAACCGCTGCAACCCTCTGGTTTATTCCTATCTTTATTTTATTTCTCTTCCTGTTTCTCTATCCAGATATCTTCATGGTACTGATGCAACACACTTTGGGTCAGTTTGCAACTGAGGCTTGAAGTCCACTATGGCAACTCCAGCAAAGGGTTTACTAGGCAAGGGAGAAACTGAGGAGGTTTTCCATTGCCCTCCTCTGTACAGCCTTCTTTGGTGGCCTCCCATTCAAGCACTGACCCTGTTGAGCTTCTCAGATATGAATAGATCAGGCTGTACAATGCGACCTTCCCTCTTTCAGGTAGTGGTGGAAAGTGCCATCATGTCACAGTTGACTTATGGTAACCCCATAGAGTTTTCAAGGGAAGAGAAGTTCAGAGGTGGTTTGCCATTACCTGCTTCTGAATACATTACTTGTATTCCTTGGAGGTGTCCCATCCAAATACTTGCCAGGGTTGAAGCTAAGAATGTGTGACTGACCCAAAGTCCCCCAGCAAGATTCCATGGCAGAGTGGGGATTTGAACCTGGAATCCTAATCTCACACCTTAACTACTGCATCACACTGGCTTTCTGTTAATTCGTGGCGACTTGATGGCAAATATGACACGCACACTGGGTATGTTCTTTATCAGCCTGTGAACCTACCACGCTGCTTTCACAGTCCAAACACGGGCGTAACTCTTTATCGTTATTGGAAATAACGATATAATCTGTGTAAAGTAGAAAAGTCAAACAACACCTTTTTTTTACAAAAGCAAAAAACAAAATATTGACCTTCGATTGCATAGTGTTTGAGGAGACAGGTACAGATCGTGTACATTTCTGATGGTTGACATAACTCTACCTCCTTTATAAAGTGAAGTAGAAGAGACCAAACAAACCCAACATCCAGAGTTGTTGAGGGCAGCCATCTATTTCTCACTTGGAGCACACCCGTAAGAACTTGCGGTGAGTCGAGCAATCCCATTTTTTTTCCTGTTTCTCATTCAAATTTAAAAGTTTGGCTATGATATCAAGTGCACTGAACAAGTGACTGGATGCTGTCTGCACTTCCCTGGTTCTTCTTTGCAACCATGTTTTATTTTTATTTTTACAAAAATGCATCTACCAGCACTCGGACTCCTAGGCAGAGACTGGCACGAGGCTTCTTAACTCATTCTCGCTTTCCCTTCGAGACCCACTGAAAATATGAATCCTTTTCTTCATATCTGGATTCCAACTGTGGTTTTGTCTGTGCCACCATTCAGCGAAAGTGTGACACAACTTGCTTGGCTGCTTGCAAAAGTTCCAGTGGAAACTTCCTCCTCTCATCATTTCATCCCAATTGGTTCTTCTGTGTCTCCTTCCCTCATTTTTATTTTTTAACATTCCTTTATTGTCTTTCTTACATGAGTTGGGAAGTTACTAATGCAAGGGGCTCATACAAAGACCTAAAGTTGTCTTGCTTGGAATGTCTGAGCAGGCCTTTCTTCGACATCAGTTTGGGATAGTAAAAGTTTGCCTGCTTAATAAAGAAGCACTGGATTCAGTGGTGGGATCCAAAAATTTTAATAACAGGTTCCGATGGTGGTGGGATTCAAACAGTGGCGCCGCTGCACACACGTACCTCCAGTCCCTATTGGGCAGGGAGGTTGCTTTAGTAACCCCTTCTCGGCACTCAGAAAAAATTAGTAACCACTTCTAGAGAAGTGGTGAGAACTGGTTGGATCCCACCTCTGACTGGATTCCTCTTGCATTCATGACTGGGAATACCAGTCTCATATAGATTCATTGCAGCTTCACACTAGTGTCTTTATTTAGGGCAGTCAAATTTACGTCTGGGACAACAACTGGTTACCAGATGACAGAGATCAGCCCCATTAGAGGAAATGCCAGATTTGGAAGGTGGATTCTACAGCATGACACCCCAAGGTAGTCCCTCTCTTCCCCAAACTCCTTCATCTTATGACTGCAACTCCCCAAATCTGCAGGTTTTGAAGAACTGCAGAAGCAATTCTATCAAAGGGACAGTTTCAGAGCTTTTTGGCACTTCTACCCACTCTGAAATCCTGGTGTGCTAGCAACGAAAGAATTATACTGTCTGTCCATTCGAGCAGTGTGCAGACCCCAATGAGCCTTCCCTCTTTGTGGCCAGCTGTCACCTTCGTCAGAAAGTTACCAAGGGGAGTGTTTCAGGCCTTTCTGCCGACAGCTCCTTGGGAGAGGAAGAGACAGGGGAAGCTGGACCTAGCCCTTGGATTCCACAGAAAGCCCAAACAGATGTGGTAGAGACTGCATCAGGTGCAAAGGGGGAGTCTCAGGCCAAACTCAGTGTCCCATAGCCTCAGGCTTCCAGCCTAAGAGCTGGAGTTATGAGCTGGAGTCACCAGGACTGGGGCTGAGAGCCGAATGGTCTGCTCAGCCATTCCATTGAGGGACTGGAGCACCTTCCTTATGAGGAGAAGCTGCAGCGTTTGGGACTCTTTAGTTTGGAGAGGAGACATCTGAGGGGGGATATGATTGAAGTCTGCAAAATTATGCATGGGGTAGAAAATGTTGACAGAGAGAAATTTTTCTCTCTTTCTCACAATACTAGAACCAGGGGGCATCCATTGAAAATGCTGGGGGGAAGAATTAGGACTAATAAAAGGAAACATTTCTTCACGCAACGTGTGATTGGTGTTTGGAATGTGCTGCCACAGGAGGTGGTGATGGCCACTAACCTGGATAGCTTTAAAAGGGGCTTGGATAGATTTATGGAGAAGTTGATTTATGGCTACCAATCTTGATCCTCTTTGATCTCAGATTGCAAATGCCTTAGCAGACCAGGTGCTCAGGAGCAGCAGCAGCAGAAGGCCATTGCTTTCACATCCTGCAGGTGAGCTCCCAAAGGCACCTGGTGGGCCACTGCAAGTAGCAGAGTGCTGGACTAGATGGACTCTGGTCTGATCCAGCAAGCCAGTTCTTATGTTCTTATGTTCCATCTGTCCTTGGCTGATTCAGCCAGCAGAGCAGTTGCACCTGCTTCTTTTCCAGGGTTTTCCTGATCAAAGCAGCCAGAAAAGGAGAAACCAGCATGGAAGCAACTTGTCCATACCTCCTGTGCACCTGCTATTGCTCCGCACCTTAGACTTAGTGTGTTTGACCTTGGGCCAAACTTTTCTTATTGGGTCCCCCGCCCCCCCACAACCGTGGGCTTTGACCTGATATGTGCTCTTCTGATTTGCCCTTCTTGGTTGATGCCTGGACTGCTGGACATTGATGTTTTGACAAAGGGCTGTGTTCGGATTATGCTTGTTGCCCGTCTCTGCAGGTGCCTCCCTGAACCCACACAGAGACCCACTTTTAGAGTTAAAACACTTTTAGAGTTTCTCCACACACACACACCCTCATTTTATCTAAGGAACTCATAACAGAATAAGTTCATCCTCACAAGAATGTTGTGAGGTAGATTAAGCTCAGGAAGTAGTTAGTCCAAGGTGATCAAGTGTACTTCATAACTGAAATTTGAGGTTAAATCCCTCCCAGGGTGTTTGTTGTGAGGGGGGAAAGGGCAAGGAGATTGTAAGCCCCTTTGAGTCTCCTGCAGGAGAGAAAGGGGGGGATATAAATCCAAACTCTTCTTCTTCTACTATGCAAAAATCCTGGGGGGTGGATATCAAGCCCAAGCAGACAAAAAGCACCAACTGGTAACCTATGCAGTGGGTGATTGGGTTTATATATCAACCTGCAATATCAAGGATCTCCAAAGTTGCAGGAAACTGAGCAATAAATATATTGGTCCTTTTGAAATTGTCAAACCAGGTGGCTTACAAACCCGAGTTGCCAGAAAACCTAAGGACTATACACTCTATCTTCCATTGCACCCTCCTCAAGAAGGCAGCCATACCAAACAGGCAGTGTCACCTCCTGTGAAGGTTGGGAACATAAGTCATAAGTCAGTGATGGCGAACCTATGGCACGGGTGCCAGAGGTGGCACTCGGAGCCCTCTCTGTGGGCACACGCACAGAGTTCACCATGTGGGGGGCGGAAAATCACACCCCCACACCCCCACACACATACATCTAAGCTGACCTGGGCCACTGAGCACAACGTGCGTACACTGCAGTGAGCAGGGAGGACTCGGCTGGTGGGTCTGGTGCCTGTGCTCTGGGTGGCTGCTGCCGGGGGGGGGGAGCGCAGAGGAGGCAGAGGTGCTAGAGAGGCACAGAGCGGTGCGCACAGGACTTGCTGGAGGCCAGAGCAGGCTGGTCCCTGCTCTAGCGGGGGGGGGGGAGGAAGAGGGAGCCAACCATTTTTTTCTAAACTAAAACCTCAGCATTCAGGTTAAATTGCCAGGTTGGCACTTTGCGATAAATAAGTGGGGTTTGGGTTGCTATTTGGGCACTCGGTCTCAAAAAAGTTCGCCATCACTGTCATAAGTCATTCAATTTACAGTCAGCAACCAGTACAAGATCAGGGCACATCAGTTTCAAGGTACCGTTACCATAGTATATATATATATAGACAAAAGAGTACTAGAAGCACTATTCAAATGTTACGTAATCTATAATCTATAATAAGTGTACTAAAAGCACTATACGAAATATTACATAATCTATGGTAGTTACAAGAAGGAATATTTGCGACACTAATACAATTATGATTGTACTTCTACACAGTTGGTGACTGTTTACTAAAAGGTCAACTCGCGAAAAAAAGCAAGTCGTAGGTAAAATACATTTGATTATGGCAAAAGATTAAAAGTTAATATAGCTACACTTGTAAAGTGCCTGTGCAGTCTTGCTAAAACCTATAGTGACATTACTAAAAAAACTCCAGCCTCCGACCATATCTTCTAAGGAACCCAATGTATTCAGTCTTTCCCTCCCTTAACTATTCAGCCAGCAGATGTCTCTTATTGTGTTTGCAGATTAAAGAACAAAAACGGGCCGTTGCTCGTGTAATTTTCTGGTCCCTACCTGTCAATATGTAGGTTGGGAACAAGATCCACCATGAAGTAGACGAAATCCTGGATCCTTGTATAGGTTGGGTGTGACTTCAGTACCTGATTGCATGGACTCACTGGGGCCCCAGGTTCAATGAGTGGGTGAATGGTGACAAAGTTTGTGCCCCTAAACTTATCCTCATTGACTGGGTGGAAGGGGCCCTTAAAGGGGGCAGATTGTCAGTGTGTGCTTAATGTCTGAGGCCTTTTGAGGTTTCTGAGTCTTTCTTCATTCCTTTGCACTTGTTTGCAGCAGTAGATAACAGAGGTATTTCTGGGCTTTGCCCCAAAGGGAGGGGTAACCAAACGACTCCATATCTTTCCCTGATCCCTGGGAAAGAACTTTCACTTTTCCTCTCATTTTTCCTGCTTTCCTTTTACATAGTTGGGGGCAGGGGAAGGAGTGAACCATGGACATTTGGGGGGGGGTGCTTTCAGAACTGTCTTTGCAAAAGTTCAGTGCTCTTTTCAATAAAGGCTACTGCATGATAAACACCAGTGTCTGACATTGAATGAATCCTAGATTTGACAGCAATACATGGTTTCCAGGTGTTGAGATACCCATCTGTGCCTTCTCCTCTCATTTTGTTTGCTAATTCGTCCATTTTTGCTAATTTGTCCATTTTTCCATCCATTTTTTCTTTTGTGGATCGTTTCAATCCTTTCCATTTCTGAGCAATTACCAATCTTGCTACTGTATAACCATATATATCATGAGTCTCTGGTTTGTTTGTTTTGGGAAACAATGCAGAGACACAGATGCTACATCATAAGAACATAAGAACATAAGAACTAGCCTGCTGGATCAGACCAGAGTCCATCTAGTCCAGCATTCTGCTACTCGCAGTGGCCCACCAGGTGCCTTTGGGAGCTCACATGCAGGATGTGAAAGCGATGGCCTTCTGCTGCTGCTGCTGCTCCTGAGCACCTGGTCTGCTAAGGCATTTGCAATCTGAGATCAAGGAGGATCAAGATTGGTAGCCATAGATTGACTTCTCCTCCATAAATCTGTCCAAGCCCCTTTTAAAGCTATCCAGGTTAGTGGCCATCACCACCTCCTGTGGCAGCATATTCCAAACACCAATCACACATTGTGTGAAGAAGTGTTTCCTTGTCCTGGAGACATGGCAAAACATGGCAAGAACTGACCAGGGTTTTACATTTTCTTAATTCCTATGCTTATTCACTATCATATTCAGCAGAAATAATTCTATGTATTGTCGAAGGCGTTCACGGCCGGAATCACTGGGGTGCTGTGTGGTTTCCGGGCTGTATGGATGTTCTAGCAGCATTCTCTCCTGACGTTTCGCCTGCATCTGTGGCTGGCATCTTCAGAGGATCTGGCAGAGGATTCAGATCCTCTGAAGATGCCAGCCACAGATGCAGGCGAAACGTCAGGAGAGAATGCTGCTAGAACACAGCCATACAGCCCGGAAACCACACAGCACCCCAGAAATAATTCTAGTTTTAAACCCATGTTAAGTTTTGTTATCTTCATTTCTTCTGCAAACTCTATCCAAAATTTATCTATCTTTTTACATGACCATCGCCAAGATCAAATGAGCCCATTGTATTTTAACCAACCACCCTTGGAAACTACAGTGAGAGTCTGAGAGCACAAGGAGTTCCAAAGAGGGGGAAATGTGTGTGCCAAGAATCTAACCCAAGGGGAATGTACTTTGAACAGGAAGGAGACCAAACTTGCATTATGGCCCCAAACGTCAGTCAATACAGCCTAAGGTGTCATTTGCTTTCTTTGCTGCAGCATCACATTGGCTTATACTCAATTTGTAGCCCATAGATAGATAGATATTTATTACGGCCTTTTGGCCAGCCAACAGTTCAAAATCAGAGTACACGTGAACACATAGCACGCCATCTATACAAAAATATTATATAAATTGTAAAATCCATTATAAAATCTATTGATAAATAACATTAACTTCAGGCATTATTACAGTCCTCGTTGCACAGTACAGCTCTTTGTCTTAATAAGGAATTATGCTTGTAGTGTACCAGTATACAAAATTTAGCTACCTTCTGTGAAATGGCGGAAACACGATCTTCTAATAGCATTCTTACAGAATTTGTATCTGAATTTTCTATGAATGGATATACACAATGAGTTAACAATGGTTGGATTAACAGCTCCCTTTCACCTTCATGTAACTTGCAATGCAGTAAGATATGTGACACTGAGTCAAACAGTCTAACTGCACTTGGGATGAATCCGTTCCCCTGTGAGCGAAAAAACCTCAAGATTGCCTGTGAACTTCTTTGAGCCGATTGAATAACTGATTGTTATACATGGGCTGTGAGTTTCCCATTGTATTGGTACACCAC
This sequence comes from Sphaerodactylus townsendi, assembly GCF_021028975.2. Classification (NCBI taxonomy): domain Eukaryota; kingdom Metazoa; phylum Chordata; class Lepidosauria; order Squamata; family Sphaerodactylidae; genus Sphaerodactylus; species Sphaerodactylus townsendi. Next base: position 121,945,348 of record NC_059430.1, read on the forward strand.
TCCTAAATATTTGAAACATTTTGTTTGCTTTATCTGTTGCCCTTTCAGCTGCCATTTAGATCTCTTGAGTTTAGTATTGAAGTGCACTATCTTAGTCTTGGTATAGTTGATGTTTAACAGTTCTTCTGTGCACTTTTGGTCAAAAATCCTCAGTGCTCTCTTCAGTCCCACCCTTGTAAGAGATAATACCACTGCATCATCTGCATACATAAGAATGGCTATTCTTTTATTGGGGATAAGGGAAGGTGCGTGGGTATCTGCCCCTTGAAATGCAGTTATAAGTGTATTAACATAGATGTTAAATAAATGAGGAGCTAGGAGACACCCTTGCCTCACCCCTTTCTGGATAGGAATGGGTACTGTTAGCCTGCCATCATGCGTAAACCTTATCTGCACAGTTGTGTTTTCGTGTAACTTGATAATTAGATGGAGGAGACGCCTATCAATATTAGTTTTCATTAGTTTTGTCCATAGCCGGCTACGTGTGACATTATCAAATGCGGCTCTAAGGTCAATGAAGGCTGCAAATAGAGATCCTTTTTTAATATTTACATATTTCTCTATCAAATAGTTAAGTATTAGGCACTGATCCATTGTCGACAGGCCTTTGCGGAAGCCTGCCTGTTCATCTGCCAATATATTTTCCCTATCCATCCATTCTAGAAGTTTTGTACTCAGATATTTAGTATAAAGCTTACTCGTGACATTAAGTAGGCTAATTGGTCTATAATTAGCCGGTTCTGTGGACAAACCTTTTTTGAAAATGGGAACGATCATTGCAGCATTCCAGTCTGGTGGAAAATGACCGGTGCTATTAATATGGGGAAAAAGTTTGGCCAGTACCGGTGCCCACCGTTCTGCATTGGATTTCAGTAACTCTGGTGGCATGAAGTCATTTCCCAGGGCTTTACCTGCTTGCAGCTTTGAGATCATAGATTTAACTTCCTCTGGTGTCACTGGTGGCCACAAAGGGGTATCGGTTATGGCAAGGTGTTAGGGCCTGCTGGTCTTTATAAAGATTAAAGAAATATCTCTCCCAGGCATCCCCTGAAATTGAATTCGCCATCATGAGGTTATGAAAAATTTTTATTCTTTGTAATTAGACTCCAGAAAGTTCTGGAATCATTTGTTTTCGTCGCTCTTATTAAAGCCTTCCATTTGACCTGGCTGTCTCTCCTTTTTTTTGTCTCTTATTAAGGCTTTATATACTCTTTCCCCTTCTAATACTTGTGATTGTACAATCCAGACATCTTGAAAGTTGTTGAATAGTTTTAAAAGGTTATCTTTTGCTGATTTACAGTCTTGATCGAACCAGTGTTTGTTACTTGATTCTGGGTACGAGGTGTCTCTGCTATTCTTTGTCAGAAGGGGTTTCAGGGTTTGTACCAATTCCTCATACCTGCCCACCACTGACCCTTTATTGGCTTGTTCTAGGAACTTGTCTTTCATCAGTCTGCCAATATCTGAGTTAAACCACTTGGTAAATTGTTGTTCTAATTTGCTGCTCCATTTTATTCTCAGTTTATTTGACTCCACTGAGAGATTTAAATGTAGTTTCCTAGTGGGTCTCAGCTGTCCAGTTGTCATTTTCTTTTTTTTTCTTTTTTTAAAGAATTTTATTAAATTTAAATAATTACATAAAGTATAAACATGTTACAATGAAAACAATAAAAAAAGAAAAAAGAAAAAGAATAAAAGTCTTATTATTACATCTTTCCTCTAATCCAACACAATTCCTATCTAAGTTTACACAAAATAATCCTTATCTCGTTGAACATCAAGTGACTTCACAAGTGGTCTCTGTTGCTGTTATCTTCATCCGATATGATACAGTTGTTATTTGTCATTCTTCTGGCTCCATTTGGAGCCAGTTGTCATTTTCAACACCAGGGGAAAGTGGTCACTTTCTATCCTAGGGACAATAGTAAAGTGTCTAGTTCTATTTAGAATTTCCTGTGATCCCATCATATAATCAATAGTAGACACTTTTGTTCCAGACCAAAAAGTAAATTGCCCTGGGTAATCTCCTGGCTGGCTTCCATTCATGATAACTAAGTTATATTTGTTTGCAGTCTGGTATAAGTACATTCCAGCATAATTTATTGCTGTATCCGGATTGTTTCTCTGGGTGTATCTGCATGGTTTCTCATTGTATTCTGTGCATGCCCCGTATCTCTCCAACAACCATTCATCGTTCTGTCCCATTTTTGCGTTAAAATCACCCTCTATAACTATTTGGACTGTTGGGTAGTTCAATAGCAAAAAGCCTAGCATTTCATCTGCCTTGGCCCACTTTTCCTTAACCTGTGCCTTAGACTGAGAAGGGGGGAGGTAGATATCCACACAGAGAAAGCTAAATACCTTATTATATAATAACACCACTAGGGCCCATGGGCCGTGGCAGTCAATTCGTTTAACTTGCACCTGTAGACTGGTTGAGATGAATATTTCCAACACTCCTGATGGTCTGCCTCCCCTTACGCTTGGTGTTGCTTCAGATGTTATAGAACAAAAATTAGGAATGTCGAAGGTATCAGTCATCCATGTCTCCTGTAAAAACAAAATGTCAGATTGATTAAGAAAAATTTGTAGCCCATCAAAACTTCAAGATCCCATCCTACAATTGCCAGCTAGCCCTGGGCTCAAACACCCTGGCCGTTTCCGCACGGGCATTTAATGGTGGCCTGGAGACAGCAAAAACGCCGTCTCCAGGCCGCCATTCGCACAGGGGGCGCAGCTGCATCGCAGCCGCACCGCGAAGCCGGCGTTTCCCCAGAGCGCTTGGAAGCGCTCTTGTTGGGGAAACGCCGCCTCAAAACCGCTGCCGAGCGAACGGCAGCGGCTTCGAGACGCCTCCCCCACCCCGCACTTACCTTGTCCCCGGGCCTCCGGCGCATCGCCGAGGCCTGGAGACACGCCCCCCTGCCCTGCGCCACTGGAGCAGGTGCGCAGGGCCAGGGGGGCATGTCCCCAGGCCTCGGCGACATGCCAGAGGCCTGGGGACATGCCGGGTCGGCCGGGCGCCGGCGCTCCGCGGCGCCGGCTGCCCGGCTCTTTCCAGGACCGTCCGTGTGGACGGTCCCAGCGTCGTCGGGTCGGCGTCGAAAACGCCGACCCGGCCGCTTCCGCCTTCGTGCGGAAACGGCCCCTGAGTGTTAGGACATAATCAGGCACCTCTTGGCTGCCTTGAAAAGACACTTGCATTTTTTTGTGTTATTACTAAAGAAACATGGCACCCTTTCTTGATCTTGTAGGGGAGAGGGATTTGATTAATTCCTTGCCCCTCTTCTCGTACTCTCTGGTTTGTGTGACTCAACAGGGGTTTGAATAGGGTTTTACAGAAAATCAGTTTTTGACTGCCCTGAGAATAAGTGGGGCTTTATAGTTGTGAGCCAGCTTTTCAGTTTCATGGGATTCTTCCTTATGTTGAAAGAGGGAGACAGGTTAGAAAACAACATGATGGAATAACCACTATCTCTTTTACATTTGAGAAACATAAACCAAAATTATATTGAGTAAGGTTTGATTTTTGTTCCGTTTTGTTGTTGCTGTTTTCTTTGCACTCTTTATCAATAATTTAACATATCTAAATTTTAAAAGGAAATAGACGAGGAATAGTTTTGATTCCCAAGTGATGGCCATGGTCTAAAGCAGTGATGGCGAACCTTTTCAAGACCGAGTGCCCAAATTGCAACCTAAAACCCGCCTACTTATCACAAAGTGCCAACACCGCAATTTAACCTGAATACTGAGGTTTTAGTTTAGAAAAAACAGTTGGCTCCAAGGCACATGTTACTCGGGAGTAAGCTCGGTGAAGCAACTGTGCAACACTTCGAATGGATGAATCACAACCCTAGGGGGGTTTACTCAGAAGCAAGCCCCATTGCCAGCAACCGAGCTTTCTCCTAGGTAAAGGATCGTGCCCAGGCCAGCCTAGGGGTGTGTGGGGGGGTGGGGGGTGATTTTTCATCCCCCAACACATGATGAACTCTGTGCGTGCCCACAGAAAGGGCTCTGAGTGCCACCTCTGGCACCCGTGCCATAGGTTCGCCACCACTTGTCTAAAGTCTAGGTGTACTGAGATATCATATTAAGGCTTTTAAAAGAAAAAAACCAGGGCTTTTCTTAAAAGGTGAAAAGCAATGCAATATACCACCCTAACTGATATGTAGGGGATACTGATTTTTTTCATTACTAGCCCTAATAAAGATTTACAGCAAATGTAATACACCAGCCTAATTGTGACTACTGGATTTTTGAACGATCAGTAGCCCTAATTGTGACATGCAGCAACTGAAATGAATAAAAATCAGCCTTACAGTCCAATTCTGCACCTGTTTACTCAGATGTAAGACCCACAGAGTTCAGAAGGGTTTCCACCAAGGAATGTAGCTTTCCATCACAAGCATAGGCAAATTTGCCCGAACATGCAATGGAATTTAGTTTTGTGTAAGCAAATGAATTTTCTTGTGTTAGTTATGCTCTCCTGATAGTGTTTGCCTAGTGATTTCTCCAGACAACAATAGACCACAATCAGTGGTGGGATCCAAAAAATTTAGTAACAGATTCCCATGGTGGTGGGATTCAAACAGTGGCGTAGCACCAATGGCGTGGCTGGGCATGACGGGGGCGGGGCATTGCTGGGCTGGGCTGTGGCAAGGACGTAGCCGCTGCTCCGGTCCTTGGGCGGGAAACGAATGCACGCAGGCACAGGCTGCCACGCACGCTGGTGCACCTCCTGCTAGACTGCTTCAAGTTCTGCACGCTACTGCTGAGGAGCGGAGGAGGCGCGTAACTAAGGCAAAAATCATGTGGCAAAATCACCAATTAGTAGCCCCCTCTCAGCACACACAAATAATTAGTAACCTACTCTCGGGAACCTGTTAGAACCTGCTGGATCCCATCTCTGACCACAATACTCAGATCCCGAGACTTCCTCACTGATAGGTCCTTCTTCTGAACCTGCTATCTGGACTCCACAAGAATGTTGGCAGAGGGGGTCATCCATTCATTGTAGTGACTATCAGTGGTCCAGCAGTGGATGGGAAGTAAAAACAACTTCCACAGTTATGGGACATTGGAACTGTACAGTTCTACAGTTATCCTCAAGTTTAGCCCAGGCCTTCAGAATCACTAAGACCACAGTAGCTTAGGACAGTTCCAATAGTACTCCTTCTAACCAGCTAGGATTGAACCAAAATTCTCACTCTATTTGAACAGAATACAAAAAATGTAGACCTATAATAAACTTGAAAGGTGGTCTATTAACAAGACTGGCCAACAGCCAATTTCAGGGATGGATGCAAAGAAAGGGCTGATGTGCTTTGAGATAGAGGTACCTTCCAAATGGTGATTAATTACTTTAATAAGAATGTTTGTGGTCCATTCAAACCAGAGCAACAATTGGGCCAAGAAGGAGAACATTTATATTACCCTCCTTTAGCAAATCATAGGAAGAAGCTGAGTTAATCTTGAAAATTTCTGAACTAAAATACCTTGTTTCCTTTTTCCATGTATGCATCCATTTCAACAATTGGACAATCACTCTAGGAAAGAGAGTTCACTTCACTAAAAAAAGAGAATTTTGCAACGGCTGCCACTGCTATGAAGACTCTCTTGGGACTCCTCCTCTTCGCTGTGCTTCTTGCAACAGGTAAGCAGCGCCTGCTAGCCCTTTGATGATTTCCCCTTTCAATTAATTTTTAACAGAATTTGAAACTGCTTTAGAAGGGGTTTTTTTGAGCTTTTATACCGCCCCATCCCCGAAGGGCTCTGGGCGGTGTACAACATAAAAGGAAAAAATATAGGCAGTTAAAACATTTAAAAGCAGTGCAACTGTAAAAACATTTCTAATAAATATAATAAATTACAATAAGATAGATGGCGTTCAGCAGTCTGCTATTATAGTTCCCTCCCCTCCCCTAAAGGGGGGGAGAAATGGCGTCCAATGTTCCAATCTAAAAATTCCCTCCCCCTTCCAAAAGGGAGGAGTGGCAAGTCTGAGATGACAGTTGGCCCAGGTGTCAGGGCCGGGGAAGGGGGGCACCATCAACGGCCGGTTCCTCCAAAGGCCCGGCGGAACAGCTCCGTCTTACAGCCCCTGCGGACCTCACCGAGGTCCCGCAGGGCCCGGACAGTTGGAGGAAGAGCGTTCCACCAGGCTGGGGCCAGAGCCGTAAAGGCTCTGGCCCATGTGGAGGCCAGCCGTATCGCCGAGGGGCCAGGGACCACCAGTAGATTGGCCTCAACTGATCGAAGAGGCCGTGCAGGGACGTATGGGGTGATGCGGTCTCGAAGATACAATGGTCCCAGGCCGTGTAAGGCCTTAAAGGTCATCCACTGTCATTTGTGGGATTCATTCCTTCTACTGCCAGTTAGCTTAGGTATCAATCAATCTTAAAAGGGTCATTTCGTAAAGCTGGGTGCCTTACCAGTAATGTACCAAAACTATGGTTCTTTATTCAGATATTCTCAAACAGCTGAGATATTTAAATTTTATTAAAAAGACAAATAAATGGTAGAATCAGTTGTCTTTATACAGTTTCAAGTATAAAAACAATACAAAACAAGGCTGTTCAGCCAGACGCAGAAGAACAACCCCAAGAAAATAATTCTTTATGAATGAATCTTTCTCAAAAATGGTGTTGGGGGCTTTATAGAATTGGCTCATCTAGACCATTTGATCAATAATTAACCAAATGGGTGTTGAATAGAGTTGGATCTTCTAGGTGATGAAGAAGATGACCCCCAGGTGGTGAAGAAGATGACCTGAACATTCTTGGCAATTAAGCCCTATCTGTCCAATTTAGAATGTCACCTTGTAAAAGCCAATTCCGTTACCTAAAGAATAACACCACTTAAATTAAATACAAACACAGGCTCATTCCGCACATGCAGAATAATGCACTTTCAAACTGCTTTCAGTGCTCTTTGAAGCTGTGCGGAATGGCAAAATCCACTTGCAAACAGTCGTGAAAGTGGTTTGAAAATGCATTATTTTGCGTGGGCGGAAGGGCCCACAGTTTACAACTTTAGAGAGGCCAAATGGTTGCATTATAAATGACCTAGCAAAACCAAATAGTTGCCTCATAAAAGACCCAATATACAAGATAAATGATCTCTAAGGCCCTTTCCGCACGGGCCAAAAACGGCGGCCTGGGGATGGCAAAAACGCTGTCCCCAGGGAGCTGTTCTCGCAGACAGGCTTCGCCATGACCTGGTTCCTCTTACATCTTCCCCAGGGCGGGCAGTCCAGGCCGCCCTCAAAACACCTCTCTTACAACTGCACGGTTTTTGAGTAAAGCAAGCGTGAAATTCCCCTGGCGGGCGCTGGGTGCAAACGGCACCGCCTGGAACACGCAGCATTCGGTCCCTCTCCCACTTACTGCTTGTCGCCCGGGCCATCGCCTGCTGGCTCCTTCCTAAGACTCTCCCATAAAAGCTGACCTCCGACCCCTAGGAGGGCAGCGTGGCTGGGGCTTAGGAGGCCAGCAGGGCGACGACGGCGACGAGGTAAGTGGGAGAGGGACGGGGAAGAGGCGGCTCCATGCAGAGCTGCCTCTCCTGCGCCGGCCTCTGCGGGGTCCGCTCGCACGCTCGCGTGCGAACGGCCCCCACCCTTCCACCGGCAGAATTCCTGCCGGTGTGAGGGCGCCCGGAGGCCCGTGCAGAAAGGGCCTAAGTAAATTTAAAGGAATATAAATTTCTTCACACACTTGTATAACAATTTTGAAAAACTGAGTTGGGGGAAATAAAACAGGGCTAACACATTTGGGAAGCAGGACTTGTCTCCCCTCAATGGGTTACATAGTATCCTACACCCATTATATTTGCCCCAAGCTAAATCAGACTAAGACAACCTTATGGCATATTTGAAGTGCTGGTAAGCTAAACCTGGCAATACTGTGTGTTATATCAGGGTTGGAACTTAAGACCTCCATATCATAAGCTTTGTAAGATTCTTTCTGTTCTTTTCCCAGGTGACTCTTTGGAGTGTGAAACATGCAGTGGCCAAGGGTACAACTGCACTGGCCAGAAGGAGCCATGTTCATTTGGCCTAAATACCTGTCAGACCCTTGTGGTTGAAAGCACAGTAGGTGGGTAGAATGGATCCTAAGATTTGCACATGCTGCTTGTGTATTTTCTAAAAAAAAGTGTAACACATTCCTATACAAGTATCTTTGGGACAGCACCCAACAACATAAACCATTTTAAAATTCACAATAAAAACTCAGAGCAGCATCAAGACAAAAGCTCAGGGAAATATGGTCTTTGCTTAGTGCCAGAAAGGGGCGGGGCATAAATTTTGCGCTAATTCAGCCTCTCTGAGAAGGCATTTAAACCACAGGCATAGAAGGGTGTAGGATTGAACTATTTATTACAAAAATTACTTTGACTACCCTGAAAATAATCTACTCCAATTTAAACCTACTCGCTAATCCCTGCTCACAAAAAGCCATTGAAACAATCGAGCACATCCTCCTAGATTGCGAACTATATACTTCATCCAGAAGACAATATATAGACCCACACACTGAGAATTATGCCTACTCACCAGACAAGGTCAAATCCTTCTTTCTGCTTTGTGATCAGTCTCCTCAGAGATCCCTAGACATTGCCAAATTCCTGGCGCTGGCACAGCAGATTCGCCACAGATTTTAGTTTATTTATTTATTTATGGTTTTAACTGCAGGAAATGTCTGAACCTACTTATTTTAACTTGATTTTCCTCAATCTCCCTGTTGTATTTTAAACTTATGCCAATAAAAAGGTTGATGATGATGATGACCTACTCGCTAATACCAGTTAGATGAGAGATTCCCAAGTTTTTTAAGACTTTAGGCACCTTTGGAATTCTGAGGCTGATTCTGCATGGGCCAAAAACAGCGGTGTGAAAACAGTATAAACCCCTTTACACCATTTTAAGCCCTTTTACACCATTTTCACACTGTTTTCACACTGCTGTTTTTGGCCCATGCGGAATCAGCCTGACTCAGCATGTTTGGCACAGTCACAAAATGGCTGCCACAGAAGATAGAGTCCACCACAAAATGGCTACTACAGTTTACACCAAATGGCTGCTGCAGTTTACCTGTACACAGATACACAGTAAAGATTCCTGTGCTATGGTGGCAGCTGCTGCAAAACCAACATTAAAAAATTCTGCACAACCAATCAAATCCCCGATGGCCAATCTCAAACCCTACTGCGCAAAAGATTCACATGGCTCTACCCACTTTCTGGAAACCTTTGTCCCATAAACTACATATGTGTGGTAAGATTAGGGAGGGCAAAGCACAGACATGATATTCACAGAAGAGATTATTCTCAGCTCAGACTTATTTAGGCCTTTTTTCTATAGTGAGAATTGGTGGTTTATAAGATTACTAGAATGCCCCCCCCACCCCCTGTCCTTTTGCAGTGTAGTACTGGTTTTCTTCAGAGAGACTCTAGAACTTAAAGTTGCTGGGATGCTGTGCCTCTTCAGACCTTTATTCTAATCCCAGATTTTTTGGGAGTGGTCGGAAGGAGCCTGACTGATTAATCATAGTAATTCTACTCATACTCAGGCTCATTCCGCACATGCAAAATAATGCACTTTCAAACTGCTTTCAGTGCTCCTTGAAGCTGTGCGGAATAGCAAAATCCACTTGCAAACAGTTGTGAAAGTGGTTTGAAAACGCATTATTTTGCGTGTGCGGAAGGGGCCTCAGAGACACACATCCTTTCACACTAGCAAGTGTCAGCAAGGAAGCTCTCAATTTATCATTAAAACAGAGAAATAAGTGAAACTGGATATGTATTTTTGCTCCTCTCCCCACCTCCCCACTTACTGGGAAGGGACCCGCCAAGTCAGCGTGTACAAACTCAAATGACCTGGTAGTCATTCTCTAACACGTTTTGTAGATTGGGTATGCCTTCACCTTAGCTCCGCTACAAACAGCACAGTCCAAATAGCGCTTACATGGTTTGAGGATTAAGTCACAACGATTTGCCATGTGTTTAATGATAGTGAAACTAGCATGACCTAGAACTCTGTGTAAATAGTGGACACACTTATCATGCATGGGTCTGTTATCTAGACAAGCTGCATTCACAACATTGTCATTCTCCCCTTTTGGCAACATTACATATAGTTTGTTGCATAGCTTGCCCCTGGCACTTTCTATATTGTTTTGTAGTACAAAACCATTTTGATCAAAAATATTTTTGTGCCCCTGTTCTGCAAGACTGGAAATACTCAATAAACAGAAATCGAGGTTAGGAACACACAGTACTTTCTCCAGTTATCTTCCTAGGCACAGCACAAAAACAATATCCTGGACGCTTATGTTAGCAGGTGACCCATTGGTTAAGTTCACATGTTTCACAGTTGCTCTGGTCATATCTGCTAAAAGTTTGCAGTCATTGACCACATGTTCAGAAAAAGCTGAATCCAGTAACCACACAGGTTGCTTTCTTTGGTCTTATGTCTGAAGCACTGTTGCCAAACGCTCCTTCCTGTGGCCGGCATGGCTAGACTTCAACTTGAATGACAGCCCCTTTTTCTCTCTCTCTCTGCTGAGGACAGTCTCTGATAATGTGATTCTTCACTCTGCAACAAAAACATTTTCTCATTGCATACGACCTTGGTAGCCAGCCAGAATTCTGTGTTTCCTATCACTTCGTTTATAGCAGGCTTATCAAAAGCAGCAGTTTTTTGGCAGTAATCTCTCTGCTTCTGGAGTTCCAGGAGTCTTGCTGTAACGAAATCCAGAGACAGGTCAGCCTCATCAATGTTTTGCGTGCTGCACACAAAAGTGTCCCAGCTGTCATCAAGGGAAGACAAAATGATGTAAGCTTTATGCTGTTCTGTAAACAACCTGCCTCTGTCCTCCAGCTCCGTGAGTAGCATGTGTAGCTGCTGGATGTGACAGGACATGTTCTCAGCTCTTTGCAATTTTAAGTTGTAGAGGTGTCTGGTCAGGACGACTTTGGAGCCAGCTGTCTCCTTTCGGTACAACTCATGCAGAACCATCCAGCAATCTTTGGCTGACTCGACACTTTGTAGATAAATGAGCTATTTGTTCTCCATGGCCAACGTTATGGAGGCTTTGGCCTTAGCATCAGCTTTGCTTTCTTCTGGAGACCACTGAGCTGGCAGGTTCTCTACGATATCCCACAGGTCTTCCCTCACGAAGTAACATTTCATTTTAACACACCATGCCGAGTAGTTATCAGAATTGAGCCTCTCAAACAGCAAACCAGCCAACAGGAGAGCCATTGTGTTCTCTTGTCTTCTTGCTCACTGGTCAGCCTTCACTGGTCAGTAACTGGCAGTAAAACTGGGCCCATAACCAATATGTCAGCCAAAGAATGTACAACGGTGCCACCAGCCCAAGAACCTTGACAACCAGGAGATAACGCAGGTGCTGAGAAACTACAATGAGACAGCACTGTTCATTCCAAAACACTGGGAGGCTTTATCTTTACTTGCAGGACAGGAAAGTACAACAAACTGCTATACAGGAAAATAAAGCTCAACGTAATGTAACTCACTTGATACAAACTCCTTCACAATCACTCACACTGGCTTTGCAGGTCAGTTCAGTCTTATCAGTTTTTCCACCTATCACATAAGAGATGATCTCATTGCACCTGGTCTGCATCTGTCCTTTCAGACTTTTTGCTGACTTGTGCTATCTAGATCAGAATATGTCACTTTGGCTGATTCGGCATGGGCCAAAAAAAGCAGTGTGAAACTGGTGTGAAAATGGTGTAAAGGGGCTTAAAAGTTGTAAAAGGGTTTATACTGTTTTCACACCATTTTCACACTGCTGTTTTTGGCCCATGCGGAATCAGCCTTTGACACTTCACATATTCCAACACTGCTGAAATTTTCAATTCTCCCCATGCTGCCTGGAAGCCTCTTTAGGGATGGTGGTTGGATGTCTTAATTGCATGTGGAGTTGTAATTTATTTTATGACTGTACAGTCTTCAATGTGATTTCAATAAGATAATACCGTCCACCATTCCACCCTGGTCACTAGTCGATAGTGGAGAAATCACAGCATGGTGGAATGGGCTTGCTCTGCCTGTCAGGCCCTATTCCACTCTCAAGCTTCTCCCAGGGGTTGCCAGCTTTCCCTGGGGAGAGCTACCTTTCTCTCTGGGTAAACCACTGCCACCACCTGGCCTTTGAGAAACTGCCCACTGTGGAAGGCCAGGAATCCCCAGTTTCCTTTCCAACCATGAGGCCTAGACTTGGTTCCCCTTGGTCCCCCTCTCTTGGGTTCCACAGGGTAGATTGGAGGTCCTGGAGGAAAAGCTATTCACCAGCTGCTTGCCTTCCTCCCCCCTTCTATTCAGATAGCACATTCAAGATGGTGGGGCATTTGTGGTTCAGAAAACTGTTCTCCACATCTAAGGTTTAAAAGTATTTATTAAAAATAAAATAGTCACAAGGATATTTTAGCACTGCACCAGATTGAGCAAGGGTTTCCAAAACAAATGTACATGCAAATCCACTGTCCCTCTTGGTAAACATAACCTAGCAGTTGTTGAAAATAGGGTAGGCCCTTAAAGCTTAGACGATTGCAATTCTCAAAGAGTTCTCATTACCTGGCAGGCTGAGTGAGCTCCCTGAATGAGCACATGGTCTAAAAATGGCTGCTCTCTGCACAGCCCAGGCAAGAGGTCTGCTATCTACAATGACCCAGCAGAAAGAGAAAGAGAAAAGAGATCTTGCCCTTCTCTTCCCAGAGTTTTATCAGATCCCAGACGCCACCCTCTTTTGACCTGGTCAGGCTGGGTCAAGATATATTTCCCCCTAGGTCAGGTAACTCTTCCTGATGTCCCTCTGGCATCTTTTTAAGTCCTCCAAATCTATAATACCTGATAGGAGAAGAGGAGAAAGAGAGGGGGAAGGAGCCCATTTCTCCACACACAGCTTTAATAAAATCATTGAAATGCCACAAAACACCAGGCCCTAATGCCATTCCAAGTTATCTTTTAAAGAAATATGCCACCTGGTGGATCCAACCCTTAGACAATCTGTTAACCATGTTAGATCATTTTGGCTTTTTTTCAAGTCTAATACCTTATCTACTAGAGGATTCTTATCAGTCCAAATAGTCCATAAAGATCCAGCAGAGGATTGCCCACATAGCAATTGACCTCAATTCTCTACTCTATTTTGATGAATATTCCAGTCTGAGAATAATCTAACAAAGAGTATACAGCCATGAGTCTCAATGGAAATTTCCCTTAGACACCCAAATCTGTTCCCCTCAATACTTTAAAATAACACCAAAACTTAACGCTTGATCAAACTATTTGTCTACTCTGGACAATCCTAGATACTGAAATGTTTTCATGCAAGCTAGAAGAAATACACTACCCTCAGCAGTCCTATATGGCAGATATCCATTCCAAAGCCTTTATTGGCATTATAAATTACAGAGTTAGTAAAAAGGGGCTTTTATCTATTGACTAAAGCATTAAAACATTAAAATGCATTAAAATCTACGTTGAACATTCACAACCACGCTCTGTAAACCGCACACATAAGATAAATTAGCCATTACTACTTTGTAGGCAATGATTGTGCCTGACCAGATAGTGCCTCAAAAAACTCGCGACATTCTCACATACAAAATCCCAGGAACTGTTGAGTAGAAAGTTCATAACAGATGGTAGCCTGACAGCGTTTGAGTTCTCTATCAATGGATAAATGTACATAGAGCATAACGACTCGTATATAGGACATTCCAAGAGTACATGTTGAACAGTCTCAACAACGGCCATATTACATTGGCATAACCTGTTCTCATATGGAGTGTTATTATACCATATGGCAGATATCAATGTATCCCACATTCAGAAAGACACTGTATATGCAGAAGAAAAACTGCAGATTCGCTGATTCATATTGTGCTGGTATCCCAGCTGCATAGTAAGTTCAGGGAGAAATTACTGAGAACTTTAGCACCACCTTATTGCAGAATAAATAAACAAACACAAGTTTCTTCAACTATTATTAGCTGACCCAAATCCAGGTGTTGCCTCAGAAGTGGCAAACTTTTTTATTAGCTGCTTCCAATTAGCGGCTATCTAATTTTGCTAACAGTATGAAATAAACTGGCGCATACATCCCCAATGGGGAATTTGATTAATGTTTTTATTTATTATTTTATGCTACAGTGTTTGAATGTGTCTAAGTACTTCTTATATTGCATATCAATGTTAACAATGAAAATGAAGGTTTCTGTCTGTCAGATTGACTGACTCGTACCAATTTCTCTTTGCAATTGGAGAGGGCAGCCCCAAATTACATAAAATTTCACTTCACTTTTATGCCCAATGTCTATTTGTTTATTTGAAACATTTCAATGCCACTTTTCCAGCCAAGGAGGGCCCCAATGAAAATATTCAGACATTTTAAACAATCACAATGTTAAAACAGTATTTAGAATACAAGTGGAGATAAAATACTGAAGCAACTCAATAAAAAGGTATAAACACACTGTGACAACGTAGTCATCTGTCAAGCAAAAGAGAAGACAAACAAACAAGGAAAGAAACAAAGGGCTCAGGAGAAAATGGGTATGGAGCAAAGACTGGACCAAAAATTAAAAAAATGTGCAAAGACCTGTTGACCCCAGCAATAACCAGACTCTTGCATCCATGAATTGGATTATTGTCCGGATTTATGAACAACACACACTACAACATTCTTTGGTTAATATATTTCCCTTCAGAACCCAATCTCAGGATCCCAGCAGGATGAAATCATTAACAGCATTCCTATGCAGTGTGAAGTCTTCAAGGTCACACCAGAGATAAGGCAGGGGCTAACCGCCTCAAAGGATGAGAACTTAAATGTGCATCTAAAGAAAAGGAAAACAAGTCCAAGATTCCCATCTACTTCTGGCCCACCCCATAATGTCATTCAGTGCTATATTTATCTTCAAAGTTGGCAGGCTTAAGCCTTGGGTCTAAAAATCTAGGGGGCCTCTAGCTAAGGTGTATAATATATTTGACTCTGTCGTGGTCCTTTTTTTAACACATGCTGTCATATTGCACTGTAGTCTCAAAACAACCCTTCAGTAATTTTCAATCATGATGGTATTTAACAAAAACATCTTATGTCCCTTAGAGGAGGCATTATGATTTGTGTAATTTTAAACAGTCTTAATCATCCTTGGTTTTAATCAATTTTGTTTAAAGTACTCTTCTGTCCTTTCCTAGTTGTGAGGGTGGGGGATTAGGAGGGACCTCACAAGGGGAATAGCCAAGGGCTTCTCTTCATCTGAATCCTGCACTGGTTTCATGAAAAGAATCAGGGAAGAGCTGAAATGTTAACTGGTTTTAAAGGGGTCTTGACAAAATGGAAGAAAGCATTGCAGTTCTACTGGCAATCAATATTTTTAAAGAGGAGAAAGGGAAGTATGAATATGACCAAGGGTTGGGTCATGATTTCTGTCATGAGACCCTAATGTGAAAGTGTTGGTGATAGGGCTGGAGATTCAGACAGTCTGAATCTGGTTTTTGCCCGAATCTGCACTGATTCAGACAGATTCGAACAAGCATGGTCTGAATCTGAACTGTCCGAATCCCATCCAATCCGAATCCATGGGATTCGGATCACCAGCCGAATTGCATTTTTATTTTTTTGGTGTTTCTTTCACGTTTTGGCCTGCGGGGGTGCAGTTTTAAACATATCGGCATCAAAATTTCAGGGTATAATCAGAAGACTGTCCTGATGTTACCCGCAAGTTTGGTGCAGTTTGGTTAAGGGGGGCCAAAGTTGTGGACTCCCCAAAGTGGTGCCCCTATCCCCCATTCTTTCCAAAGGGAGCTAAGTAGATGGGGCTACCCTTTTGAGGGTCCATAACTTTGGCCCCCCCAAACCAAACTGCACCAAAATTGGGGGTTACAATCAGAACAGTCTCCTGATGATACCCTGAAATTCTGGTACCGATACATCTACAAATGCGCCCCCTGAAGGCACCCCCAGAAATGTGCCCAAGATTCTTTGTTCTGCAGTGACTTAGCTGCATTGCTGTCAATTGGGAATTTCTGATAGAGGGCTGTGGGGTGTATATTTCTGAAGGTACAGTCACAAAACTTTCAGGGTATCTTCAGGAGAGTCTCTGGATGACACCATCCAGGTTTGAGGAACTTTGCTTATGGGGGCAGTGAGAGATGGACCCTACCCTTCTGGGGGCCCATAACATTGAACCCCCTGAAGCAAGGGTCACCAAACCTGGATGGTGTCATGGAGAGACTCTCCTGAAGTCACCCTGAAAGTTTTGTGGGTTTACTATGAGAAATGTGCACTCCACAGCCCTCCCACAGAAATTTCCCATTTACTGCAATGGAGCCAGCCAGCCACTGCAGAGCACAGAATCTGGGGACATTTCTTTGGGTGATTGTGAGGGGCACGGTTTTAGAGCTACTGTCACGAAAATTTCAGGGTATCATATGAGGACTGTTCTTATGATAATCCCCAAGTTTGGTGAAGTTATGGACCCTCAAAGTTATGGACCCTCAAAAGTGTAGGCCCCATCTCCTGTTAGCTCCCATTGGAAACAATGGGGGATGGGGCACCCTTTTTGGGGGTCAATAACTTTACCCCCCTGAGCCAAACTTCATTAAACTTGGGGAGAATCATCAGGACAGTCTCCGGATGATATCCTGAAAGTTTGCTGCTGCTATCTTTACAATTGTGCCCCCTGAAGGCCAAAACGTGTAAAAACACCAAAAATTTTAAAAAATAAAACGACTCGAATTTTTTGGATTTACCCAAATTTTTGGGCATATCCGAATTGGCTCTGAGTTGGATTCAGGCATACAAATCATTTTATGCCCCCAAACACCCAAATCTGAATTTTACCAATTTTTTTTTAATTACGACCAACCCTGGTTGGTGAGGGTGTATTTCTGACCATCACCTTGAGCATTAAAATGGAAAAGGAGGGTATACGGTTGATGAACTTTTTTGATTATATTTACTGGGAACAATGGACATCCACTCTCATTTCTTTTTCATCTCCAGAAAAGGAGACAATTGATATCACTGTGAAGAGCTGCTCTTCTAAGATTGGCTGTGAAATACTGAAATCTGGAACAACTTACAAATTAAACGGCACCTTGACTAAAATCAAAGAAGTGACCTGCAAGACCCCTTCCTTCTCAGCATCCCTTTTTCTGACTCTGTCAGCATTGTTGCTGTTGAAAATCATCTCTTGATACACCTCTTGGAGTCCTGACTAAGCCTTCATGTCCTTTCCTCTGAATCTGATCACTTGACCTTTCCAAAAACATCTCTTGCTTCTTCGTTTTAAGAAATGAAACAAATAAAATAGATTGACAAAAAACTGAAATCTTGAATTTGTCTTATTCTGTTCAGTCAGGGCAAAGGGGTCAAAGGGAGTAAGGAATGATGACATTTCAAGGACCTCTAGGCTTTCTTAGCAGTATTTTTGTGTCATAACTGGAATGATGCTTCTGGCTCAGCCGAGTTGGATCAGGGATTGGATCAAATTGCCTTTGATTCTTCTGTTAGGTCAAACCTCCAGCATCACAACAAACTGTGGCAGTGGCCAATCTCCTCCACCTCAGTGAAAGACATTTTCCAAGCAAAATCAGTATCTGGACATTTTATTTTTGATATTTTATCCCAGGAATTTTTATTTTACTCCAATGACTGGCATGACTAACTTCTTGGTGACTAAGACTCAGTTCTGTTTGGAGATCATTCACACCAAGACTGCGCTGAAGAATATGATACATTTACATATACGCCAGAGGTGGGATCCAACCAGTTCTCACCACTTCTCTGGAAGTGGTTACTAATTTTTTCTGAGTGCCTAGAGGGGGTTACTAAAGCAACCTCCCTGCGCAATAGGGACTGGAGGTGCATGTATGCGGTGGCGCCACTGTTTGAATCCCACCACCATCGGAACCTGTTATTAAAATTTTTGGATCCCACCACTGCATATACCCTTGATGAAAAGGTGCTTTAGAATCAAAACACACAGTTTGGTTAGCCAGCCATTCTAAAATAATTTAGGAGGGAAGGGAAGGAAGTTTCAAGGAAAAGCTGCCAGAATACACCTGGCTCAAATCAGATTTGTTGCCAGGTGCACTGAATCCCTGGTTGCTTCCATGGTCTGAGATAGCTCTAACTGTCCACAGAAACATAAATACTATCATTATGGAACAAAATCTTTCTGGTCTCAGGAAATCCCGGAGAGTTAATCTTATATTACAATTCCCAAGATTCTTGGGGAGAAACTAAGATAATCAAGAGGGTTTAAACAGATTATGATTTTGAAATGCAAAAAATTATATGGAATTGGCAGGAAAGGTAAGGGTTAGGGAAGAAAGCAGATTTCAACGGCAATGAGAACCTGTCAAAGAGGCTACTGCTGTTCAGTGTCTGATCTTTGCAATTAAAGAATCACTAGTAGGACATTTTGAGAAAGCTGAGCTCATAAGGGCTGCTGTCAATCGTATAAGGCAATACTGAGCTAAATGGACCAATGATTTGATATAGTATATGGCAGCATATTCTCCATCAACCTTCATTGGCACTGAATTTTAATGTGACCAAAAATTGCACTCCTCAAAGCGATTGAAAGAAATCTGGCTACCTCCATCATAATGTGAGAGTGCTGATCACCTAAAAGACAGTTTACTATTTCTTTGAGAGTAAATAAGATACCCCCTTTTAACACGGATCTGATAAATATTCCCCACTGGGGCACACACAGTGGAGTAACCCGTGTGACACCATTTTGGGTTGTCTCTTAGAACAGGGGCAAAATCTTTTACTATGATGTATGTGCAAATACCTACTTTAAAAGGTTGCTGTGGAGAGAATATTAAAAGATCATAAAAGATCGTTGGAGTTGAGGTGACTTAAGGTGGAAAAAATAAGTAGGGAGAGATTTGTGGATGGGAATTATGCTAAATTTCAGCAGCAAGCAAATCCTGCATGCGGGAGAATGCAAGGCTTGCCTTTCAATACCTAAAACCCTCTGCTTCAATGTCCTAAGGGCTTGGTATTCATCAAAGGGAATTACGAGGGACACCTATTGACCTAATTTTATGAACAACTTGCTTGGATCACTTGGGCCCTTTCGCCGCACCATGGGCCATTTCACCGGTGCCCTAGAGGGATGTGCAAAGCGCCCGTCCCCATGGAGCCCGTTCGCTGAGCAGTGCTGGCCTTTGTAAAGCGCCCAGCAGCGTAGACCTGGCTCCCCTCCTCCACCCCTAGGGCGGCGTCAGGCCGCCTCCAAAAACCTCCCCCCTGGAGGTCGGAGGGCAGTGTGGGCAGGTCCATGCGGAGCCGCCTCTCCTGTGCCGGCCTCTGTGGGGGCCACTCTCACGCCCCCATGCAAACGGCCCCCACCCCTCCACTGGCAGAATTCCTGCCGGTGCAGGGGCGCCCTTTCCGCTATGCAGAAAGGGCCTCGGAGTGGTAAGAGTTAGAAAGAGTAAGCCATATAAAGACTCCTATGCTTAGATCTGAAATGGAGACGCAGCCAGAATGTAAGGCTGGTTCCGCATGGGCCAAAAACAGCAGTGTGAAAACGGTGTGAAAACGGTGTAAAAGGGTTTAAAACAGTGTAAAAGGGTTTATACTGTTTTCACACTGTTTTCACACCGCTGTTTTTGGCCCATGCGGAATCAGCCTAAGAGTTCTGGCTCTTAATGGAGATGCAGCCAGAATTTTCCGCACACGCAAAATAATGCGTTTTTAAACCACTTTCACAACTGTTTGCAAGTGGATTTTGCCATTCCGCACAGCTTCGAAGAGCACTGAAAGCAGTTTGAAAGTGCATTATTCTGCATGTGCGGAATGAGCCTAAGAGTTCTGACTCTTAACGTAGAAAAAATAACTTCAGTAAGCCTTTGGCTTATTAGTAGAGTGTCTGCTGTATGTGGAGGAAGTTATAGTTTCAGTCACAGAGGTTTCAAGGGCTTAATTTGAAAAACCTCTGCTTGAGACCCGGCACGGATAGACTAACAGTCTGGCTCATTCCGCACACGCAAAATAATGCACTTTCAAGCTGCTTTCACAACTGTTTTTGCCATTCCGCACAGCTTCAAAGAGCCCTGAAAGCAGCTTGAAAGTGCATTATTCTGCGTGTGCGGAATGAGCCCCTGACTCAGTAGATGACAGCTTCCTATGTTCTTGTATTCAAGATGCCTTGTTTTGAGACAGGTTTTTGTTTTGAGATATATGTTTGAAAGCAGCTAATTTCTAAAAAGAAGTCTAAAGGGGGACCAAATAATTGCAGGCCTGTTAGCTTAACATTTGTCCCAGGCAAATAAACAAAAAAAAATACAATTGAAGATAGAATTATTAAGCACGTAAAGGAACAAACCCTGGTGAGGCAAAAACTGCATGCATTCTGTAGTACTTCACCAACCTCCTGTAGTTCTCTGAGGAAGAAAATGAACATGTATAAGCATGAGCCAGTAGAAATTATATATTTGGGCTTTCAAAAGCCTTTGGGCAAGATGCTCACCAAAAATTCCTTGAGCAAACTCTGTCATCATAGGATAAGAGGACCAGTCTTTTTATGGATAAGAAATGAAAGGGAGCAAATAGTTGGACTAAAAGGGGCTAGTGCTATTTAATTTGTTCATACATGGTTTGGAGCTGGGAGTGAACAGTGCCAAGTCTGCAGATGATACAAAACTAAGCAGAGTGATAAAAACCAAGGGTGACTATGAAGATCTCACTGAGGACCTCCACAAACTGAACAAATTGTCAACAATGTGGCAAGTGAAGTTCATTGTCGGTAAGTGCAAGGTCATATTGGAACAAAAAAAACCCTATTCAGTTTTAACTTCATGCTAATGGGATCTGAACTTGTTGAGACTCAAAGTGAATGAGAGCTTGAAGTCGTAGTGCAGTGATTCTCAACCAGGGTTCCGTGGTACCCTGGGGTACCACAAGCACGTCCCGGGGTACCCTAACAATGCTACCGGCTGCCCCCCCCCACTGGAATCAAATGGATTTTGAAGGAATGGGGGGAGAGGGGTTTGGAAACCTCAGGGGCTTCCTTTAAACAACATTTAAAACAGCATTGTTTTATTTGCCTAAATGCGGAGTGGATTGGGGGGGGGTAGATTTAAAGGGAGCTTTCCCTTTAAATCCCCCCAAATCCATGCCGAATGTAGGCAAACAAACAACGCGGCTGTCAATGCTGCTTTCCCTCCCCTCCCCTCCCCCTGCTTGCCACTCCCCCCACCTACAAGCCAAAAAAGGAAAAAACCCTTTAAAATGCAAAAAAAAAATCAAATGAACCTCAAGGCTACCTTGAGATATGAAGAGCGAGGTCAGGGGTACCGCGACGTCGAAAATGTTGGGAAACACTGTCATAGTGTATAGCTCAATGAAAACAATGACTCAGTGTGTTGCAGTGGTGAAATATGCAAGCTGGGGATTATTACAAAAGGGATGAGAAATAAAACAGAGAATATTATAATGCCACCCGCCACCCCCCCCATAGATCTACGCTGTGGCATCATTTGGAATACTGTGTACACTTCTGGTCACCATATGTCCATAAGGACACTGCAGCACTAGAGAAAGTACAGGTTGTTAAGTGGTTGCAGCATCTTCCCCGTGAGGGGAGGCTGAACACTTTGGGGTTTTTCAGTTTAGAAAACACAGGAAAGAGTGGGGACATCTCAGAGATTTAAAGGATTAAACAGAGGGTAGAGACAGTTGACCGAGAGAACTTGTTCTCCCTTTCTCAAAGTATCCAGGAGCACCCAGTAAAATTGATGGGCTGTAAGTTTCAGGACTGACAATACTCCTTTACTCAATGGAGTTAGTTTTCTTTTCTTCAGTACGAATTACTGTTCAGTTTGTTTTTTTTGTTAGCTGTGTGGTCTGCAGTTATTGGAGTTAGCAGGACCTGGCAGGGACTTTTTCAGGATGGCTGGAGTTTATTTTCCCTCTAAGGAGCAGCAGTGGCGTAGGAGGTTAAGAGCTCGTGTATCTAATCTGGAGGAACCGGGTTTGATTCCCAGCTCTGCCGCCTGAGCTGTGGAGGCTTCTCTGGGGAATTCAGATTAGCCTGTACACTCCCACACACGCCAGCTGGGTGACCTTGGGCTAGTCACAGCTTCTCGGAGCTCTCTCAGCCCCACCTACCCCACAGGGTGTTTGTTGTGAGGGGGGAAGGGCAAGGAGATTGTAAGCCCCTTTGAGTCTCCTGCAGGAGAGAAAGGGGGGATATAAATCCAAACTCTTCTTCTTCTTCTAAGTCAGTTTTTAATTTTTCAGCTGCAGCTGCTGGACTGCAAATTCCAGAGGTGCTGTTTGGGCCAGCAGGCCCTTGCCCTTAAGGTGGGTATAGGAAAAAAAACCCAACCACAACAAGGCCAGTATCTATTTCTTTAAGTATAAATCCTTAAAGGTAGGCATTTCCCCGTAACCTTTATAAAATTTAAACCCCTAAATTATTTCATATGAACTGATGATGTGTTCCAATAGCATTAGACACCCTTTCTGTTGTGGCTGTTGCTGCTGGGAGAGCTTTTAGCCATCCTGACAAATGGTTCATTATGATCAGACAGAGTTTTTTTCCCCTCCCCCCTAAGAAAATTCAGTAAAGTTGATTTAATAATATTGAAATGGTTCAATAACCCACTTACCTTAAGCCCCGCGCTACTTTCTGCAAGTAGCGCGGGGTCCCACTGCACTCCCCACGTCAGGGGCGGCAACAGCGCAGCCGCCCCGACGATGCCGCTCTTGCGCCCCCTCAGCGTGCGGCATCCCTGGCGCTGGCGAAAACAGCTCCTTTTGATGACCCCGCACAGAGCGGGTGGGGGTCGGTGAGACGCCCGGACCTGCGCTCCAGGGGATGCCATCTTTGCAGCATTGAGAGCAGCGGCCTTGGCGATGGCGGCAGCAGGAAAAGTGGGGAAAGGCCCATGGTCTCCCCCTCCCCCCTTTGGACTTGGATTTGTTAATCCCCTTAATAACTGTAGTACAGATTAGACATCTTTGTGTAATCTGCACTACAAGCAGATCTGCACCCCCCCCCCCCATATATATATACATTTTCAAGAGGGCTTTTGGCAGAACCAATGCTCTCCAATGATTTTTGAATATATTTGTTGCAACACTTGGTGGGCCAATTCTTTTGGTATTCATTTTTTTCCCACCAGGGAAAAAAATGGTATTCATTTTTTTCCCACCAACCCTCTTTTTGGGTTTTGTTTTTCCCACCTTCCCATATGACTCCCTCTTGCTATTTAAGAGATCCTGCTTTTTAAAAAGTTTTTTCAGATGAATGTACAATAAATAGTTTTAACGCTTTCTTAGGTGTATATAACCTGCACGCTTGGACTGACCAAGCTAATGGTAATTTTCCTGTCTCTCTTTTTAAACTCTTCTCTTCTATAATTGCATATCCACGTGTCCTCTTGTCTATCACTACTTTAAGGGACTTATCTGTATAGACTTCTGTAACGAAATGCACTTATATCTTCTGCTTTCGCGCTGCCACCAAAAATATTTTTCTTTTCTTATATAGCCCCACAAAACTGATTTTTCAACGGACACCACCCTGACTGGTTTGGGGACACAGACACACAGACAAAAATAATAATGATGAAGACTGGAACGGTTTAAAGTTGAACCAAAACCTTACAACGTTTATTTGCTGGCTTTAACAAAGAGGCTTCTCAGATAAACTGGAGAGGAAATAAGCATATTGGTTTCAGAGAGAGTTTGCTTAAGCTTTACGGTTGCTGAGAATGGTTTGTTCTTGTGCTTAACGGTTTCAGGCAATGAATGTTTCTTAAAGCGTATGGTTGCAGGCACTTCACGTAAGTTACACGATGGACACTCACAGGTGTCCCTTCACTTAAGGTTTTACTTTAA
The DNA here is from genome assembly GCF_021028975.2 of Sphaerodactylus townsendi. Taxonomy (NCBI): domain Eukaryota; kingdom Metazoa; phylum Chordata; class Lepidosauria; order Squamata; family Sphaerodactylidae; genus Sphaerodactylus; species Sphaerodactylus townsendi. The sequence continues at coordinate 121,969,251 of NC_059430.1, forward strand.
AGATGTTTCTCAAAAGATGGTACTGTGGAGGTTTCACACTCCCTTTTAAAAATAAAAACCTCAGTCCGCTGTTCCTCCTCACAAAAATAAAACACTCAGCTTTCGCCCTGTGGGATTCAGGCATACAGCCTCCCTCTCCCACAATCCCAAAACTTGGCTTCGCTGCCACAGGATTTGGGCCTCCCAAAAACTGATGTTCCCTTTGAGGACAGACCCACAGTCTTTAGAGGTTTCCCTCACAAACCAAACACCTGAGGGCGGACACACTCCTCCAAAACTCAGGGTATTTAGTTGTTCTGAATAGCCCCCAGCTATTCCTAAACCACAGCAGTGAGAGATCTCTCCGGATTCTCTTCACTCTGCCTCAAAAGTACCCGAGGGCACACCAGCTCCTACAGAGCCACAAAGTCCGAAGACTCCAAAAAGAAGAACCCCTCAGCCCTAGCGCTGACAGTTTATAAAGACTCTGCCTTTTTTTTCTCTGGCCAGGGCTTAACTCTTAAAGGGGCAGGTCCACCCTGTAACTTGAATGCAGGCTGAATGCATTCGTCACAACTTCCACGGCCTCATTACCTTTTTAAATAGTACTGCCTTTTATTAAAATTTTTGCTGGATTCAGAGCTGGGCTAGTTCATTTTTTGTTAACAATACAGCTTTATATTTTAGCGGTTTAGAATCTGTCAACGAATTTCCTGCCTTCTGTGTTAGCCAAGTTTTAACTTGGGAGGAAGTCTGAACAACCAATGCCCATTTTAGCATTGGTTTCCTGTTTTTCTTCAACATTGAAGCACTGGCAAGCCCTGCTTAGAGACGAATGGGGTACTTTTTTGATGACTGGATCCAGCAGTTTAAACAATAAGGTAAAATACTTTTTCTTTTCTCTTTCCAGTTTAAAACTGTAGGCTTATTGGTTTTTTACTTTTTTTATGCAAGGGGTTTGGTGAGATTTGCTTATTTAGGAATTCAGATTTTGCCATGGCTCACCCTTCTCATAAACCTTTGAAGGTCCCTTTAAATTTGGGGAAGAGGTACTGGGAGAATGCTGGATATTCTCTTGGGGTTCAGCTTAAGATTCTCCTTACTGAACTGGTGGGTCAAATACTTCACCTTAAACAGTTTTTAGAAGGGAGCACACATTCTCCCAGGACCTGCTTCAAAGCTTGTCCCAACAAATGTGTGGATTTACTTTTTCTTTTATTTTTACCACTGTTGATTTAAGAATGAGGACTCTAAGGTTCATCCCCCTTTGCCCCCGTACAGTTAGGGTAACTGAGGCCCTTTTCGCACACGTGCGGAAACGCACCTCCACTGGCTAGCGTGCGCACAGCCCTGATGTCCCCTGCAGCTGGAGAGGCAGCTCCATGTGGACCCGCCTCTCAGTCAGTGGCATAACTAGGCAAACTGGAGCCCTGGACAAAATCTGAGTTTGATGCCCCCAGGCGCGTGCCCAGTGCAACGCACACCCCCCCGGTCCCCTTGTAGCTACACCCAGTGGTGTATCTAGGCAAACTGGAGGGAGAATCTCGGGTTCCCAGTTTAAAAAACATTGAAAGTGATGCTATTTTGTGGGGTTGATTCTCCCCTACACTGAAAAGTCTCATTTTCCCCTCTTTCTTGTAACCTCTTTTTTTAATCACTGAAATTATTTATTTCTCTATTATTTGCTTTAACAGATTTATATTTTAGCCATGTCACATTTTTAAGCATAATTTAACGTTAATAGTGGTAAAGTTATAAAACACTTACAATTTAAACAATTTAGTTATTCTAAACTACCTAATCATTTTTTCCTCCTAAGGGAAAATATAGACAGAGATGTCTTTATTGAGAAGAATTAGCCACTTTTAAAATAGTATTTTTCCCATAGTACCCCATACCTAAACAGTGGCAACCATATAGCCTCAGAAACGTGGAGGTAAAAGCAATGAATGTAGAGCAGCCCCTTCCAACAAACAGGCATGCCCTGCTATTTAGAGGTCTAACATGCACTTTGCTTCTTGAGCTCAGCTCACGAGAACAAATTTTAAAGTCTGCTCTTGCTTGCTGCCTGAAAAAGAAAGAGGGGAAAATAATAATGATCTGCCCATTACCTCTATAGATTTTTCTGTTACAGTAGGATTGAATTTATTCATTTCGTTAAAGAACAGCCAGACCTTCTATGGCTGATTTAGGCTGCCTGGTACTGTAGTGTTTTCCTGGGTCAGAGATAACTTTTTCTCCCCCTACCACCAACCCTTGTGCACACATTTCAGTATACTCCTGAACATAGAAAAACAACGACTTTAAAGGGCCAATAATTAAAATACTGTTTTACTATCAGTGTCAAGTTTAAACCATTGAACAGAAACCAATTTATAATTTGGCCAAATGAAGTACTAATTTAATATTTGTTCCTTTGTTGCATCTGGTAACAAATGAAAATTTTTCCAGAGTTGAAACACTCGACCCAACAAACTATTAGGCAGAATATTCAGTCTGGCCTTACACTGAGGGGCATCCCCCTTTCTTTAACTAGTTCCTTTTCCCATTTTAGGATCCTACTTATCTGTCCAGCATTTCTCCCAAGGGACTATCCTGAGAAATGCTCCCTGGGGCGAAGGAATCTATCTCCCCCCTTTCTTTTCTCGGCCTTCCCTGGCCATTCCTTAATTCTATTGTGAATTCTCCACAGGTGTCAGTCCCAAGAAGCTCTTCCAATTCTTGGTTGATGCCTGGACTCCAGAAAACTGGCGCTTTGACCTAGGGCTGCGTTTGTTGCCTCTCTGAACCCAGACAGGGGCCCACTTTAAGAGTATCACTTGTTTCTTCACCCCCCCCCCCACAAAAAAATTATCTAAGGAACTCATAACAGAATAAGTTTATCACAAGATAATTGTGAGGCTGATTAAGCTCAGTAACTAATTAGTCCAAGGTGATCAAGGGAACCATAGCTGAGGTGAAATTTGTGGTCATGAAGAAATATGACTCATAAACCTTCATTTCTGCTCACAAGGAAGTAAGAATATCTCAGGGCCACCTCCGATCTCCTGGCTACTCTCTTCCTCTACTCTTGAATTTTCTCTCTCTCTCTCTCTCTCTCTCTCTCTCTCAAGATTACTTCATAGTTGCACTTTTTAAATTAAGTTTATTGATGTAGAATTTAAAAATACAATGTCAACACTTTACAGTTTCACTTTTACAAATGTTCCACCTTCCCACTTCTTCCAAAAAAACCAGATTAATCTCTTCTATGTCCTCACTTACTATCATCATATTAATATGCTTCTAATTATATCCTATTACTAATTCAGTTGGGTCTTCACAGTACTGTCGAATGTAGAAAGCCAATGGTTAATAAATCTTTTTTTACGTTTCACCAGGTAGGCGATAAATGGTTTCCAGGTGTTAACCTACCCATCTGGGTCTTGTCCTCCCATTCTGTTTGCTAATTTGTCCATTTCTGCTAATTCTATCAATGGCTCATTCCGCACATGGAGAATAATGCACTTTCAAACTGCTTTCAGTGCTCTTTGAAGCTGTGTGGAATGGCAAAATCCACTTGCAAACAGTTGTGAAAGTGGTTTGAAAACGCATTATTTTGCGTGTGCGGAAGGGGCCAATGTTTCTGTCCATTCTTCTTTTGTTAGTAGTTTCAATCCATTCCATTTCTGAGCTATCACAAGTTTTGCCACTGTAATTATATATATCATGACGCTCTGGTATTTTTTTTTGGGGGGGGGGGGGGAATGCAGAGACACAGATGCCACATCCTGTCCTGGAGGCATGAGAAAACATGGCAAGAACTGACCAGGGTTTTACATTTTCATAATTCCTGTACTCATTCTCCATCATATTCAGCAGAAATAATTCTAGTTTTAAAGCAATGTTAAGTTTAAGTCATCATCTTCGTTTCTTCTGCAATCTCTATCCAAAATTTATCGCTCTTTTTATATGGCCATCATACATGATCCAATGAGGCAATTGTGTTTTAATCACCCTTGGAAACTACGGGGAGATTCTGACCTGAGAGTGCAATGAGTTCCAAAGAGGGGGAAATGGGTGTAACCAAGAATCTAAGCCAAAGGGAATGTGCATTGAACAGGAAGGAGACTAAACTTGCATTATGGCCCCAAAAGTCAGTCAAAACAACCTAAAATGGCATTTTCTTTCTTTGCTGCACCATCATATTGGTTTATACACAGTTTATACATATTGGTTTATACCCCAAGATCCCATCCCACTGCTACCAGCTAGCCCTGGACTCAAAAAACCTGAGTGTTAGTGTAACCTCAGCTTGTGGATTCTGTGTGGCAGAACTTGGAAGGAGTTTGCAACAATGAAATTTTAAACAAAATGGTTTACTTTCTTTAACATATGACACTTATCAACATTAACATTTAACTTAACACTCGGAAGAACCCACCCCCATTGAATCTTTTACATTTGAGAAACATAAATGAACATGAATGAAAATTATATTTAGTAAGGTTTGATTTTTGTTTAATTGTGGTGTTACTGTTTTCTTTGCACTCTATATCAATACTTAAATATATCTAAATTTTAAAAAGGAAATAAACAGGAAGAGTTGTGATTCTCTGTGTAAGTAATGGCCATGTGTTAAAGTCTATGTCTATGTGTCTATGTGTACTGAGATATAATAGTACTAAGGCTTTTAAAAGGCTTTTATTGCTGCTTTTATTGCTGCTTTAAATGTTTACCTGTTTTATATTGTATTTTATGTGTTGTACACCACCCAGAGCCCTTCGGGGATGGGGCGGTATAAAAATCTAATAAAATAAAATAAAAAATAATTAAAAGGAAAAAAATAGGGAATTTCTTAAAAGGTGAAAACAATGCAATATACCACCCTACCTGATATGTAGGGGCTACAAGCAGCTGAACATTTGTATTACCCTCCTTTAGCAAATCATAGGAAGAAACTGAGCAGCAGTGGCGTAGAAGGTTAAGAGCTCGTGTATCTAATCTGGAGGAACTGGGTTTGATTCTCCGCTCTGCCGCCAGAGCTGTGGAGGCTTATTTGGGGAATTCAGATTAGCCTGTGCACTCCCACACACGCCAGCTGGATCACCTTGGGCTAGTCACAGCTTCTCGGAGCTCTCTCAGCCCCACCTACCTCACAGGGTGTTTGTTGTGAGGGGGGGAAGGGCAAGGAGATTGAAAGGGGGGATATAAATCCAAACTCCTCCTCCTCCTCCTCCTCCTCCTCTTCTTCTTCTTCTTAATCTTGAAAATGTATGAAATAAAAAACCTTGTTCCCCTCTTCCATGTATGCATCCATTCCAACAATTGAACAACCACTCTAGGAAAGAGAGTTCACTTTACTGAAAAAAGAGAATTTTGCAACGGCTGCCACCACTATGAAGACTCTCTTGGGACTCCTCCTCTTCTCTGTGCTTCTTGCAACAGGTAAGCAATGCCTGTTAGCCCTCTGATGATTTCCCCTTTCAATTACTTTCAATTACAGAAATATGCTGTCTTAGAAGTTATAGAAAGGCAACACTCGTACTTGCTGACCGGGCTGGTCCAGGCTAGCCAGATCTCATCAGATATTGGAGGTTAAGCAGGGGAGTCCTTGATTAGCATTTGGATGGCAGACTGCCAAGGAAGTCCAGAGTTGCTCTGCAATGGCAAACCACCTCACAATTGTCCTTTCCGCGCAGCACAAATTGGATGTTTGGGGGATGTTGCAAAAAGAGGTGAGTCTTTTTTTTTAAATAAAAAAAAAGACAGCACGAATGAGACATCCTGAGGAAGTCTTTAGAAAAACTTCGTCTGTTTTTTTAAAATAGCAAGATAACTCATTCTTTTGAACTTTTTTTGTTTCAAATCTGTTCAAGCTAATGCAATTATAATTTATATATTCATATGTATAGATCATATAAGTATTACCTTCACATGTTGTATATTATGATATGCTGATTTGATTGTATAGAATTTGATTGTATAGAATTTAATGAGTTTATTGTTATGATTGAAATTATTAATAAATATGTATTATTATTTTTGACTACCGAACTATACTTGAGACTGCAGAATGTGTTTGTGTAAATCCTGATCTATTTATGCCTATTAAAGGTTAATAAAGATAAAGATAAAGATATTATTTTTGAAAAAATAAATACTGCCTCTCATGTTTCCCCCCCCCCCCACACACACACGATAAAGACACCAGAGAGGAAAAAAGGCTTTTTTTGTACCCAACAATTAAGCTCTCTGGTCAGTTTCCTCCTCAGCTCGTGCCAACATTTTGTGTACTGCTGAAGGGATTCTCCCTACCTCCATTTGCTGAAGGTTGCCCCAGGACATTTGCTCTGAAGGCTCCAGGCCTGGGCAGCTTTTCAGACCGAAAAGTACATAGTTGTGCTCCATGTACTCTTCAGACTGAAAAGGCACCAAGGAGCAGAGCCTGCAGAGCAAACCTTCAGCAAATGGAGACAGGGAGAATCCCTTCAGCAGCACACAAAATGTTGGGCAGGAACTGAGGAGAAAACTGACCAGAGAGCTTAAATGTTGGGCAGGAAGAATCAAACGCTTCCTGAGCTGCTCAGCTATACAAAGCTAAACTGGAGTTGACTTGCAGATGATGTCTGGGAAAAAAAGATGCTCTAGAGTCAGAGGTGTAGCTGGGCCAAACTGCGCCTGGTGCACACTCTGTGTTTTCTGCCCACCTTCATGGGCCCTGCGCTTACCTTAGCTCAGCCTTAAAAAGTTCAGGCTGGAAAAGCAGCCTGTTCACTTCAGGCTGAAAAATGGCCTGGTGGGAACTACACTTCCCAGGAGACCTTCAGGCTTGCAAGGGGGGAAGAGGGAGATTTTATGCGCGCCCCAGACATGCGCCCAGTGCACGGCACACACACCCCATCCCCTTGCAGCTCTGCCACTGACTAGAGTCTCCAAAAAAAATGCCTTGAGCTGAAATAAGGCATCCTGAGAATGTCTTGGGGAAAATTCAGTGTGGAGTTCTCCCCACAGACCCCACATCTCAGGACGCCTTTTGTGTGTGTGTGTGTCAACAGAATGTCTAATTTGTGTTGTGCAGCATGGACCCGTGTCTTTTGTCTGGAAAACCCTGTGGGGTTGACTGACCTCCTTATAAACTTGTTTTTCTCCTAACTCCCAAATTCCTTCCTAGTTTCAGTGCCCAAATGGCAGGGGAATTATCTTTGTTGTTAATAGGTGGGCAGTCACTTGAACACTCATTAAGCTGAAAACACTCTTACTGGATACTAATTTGTCAGGCTGCTAGACTATTCGTGAGGATCTGAAGTCCTGGAAAATTACAGTATCCCGGAGTGGTCTTAGTGATTCTGGGGGTCTAGGCAAAACAAAGTCCACCTGCAGCTGTCAACCTCTAAAAGACTGAAGTGAGGATGGAGGCTTGCCCAAACAACATCCAGCTAATCTAGGAGGCCCTTATCATCCTTTCCTGCTGAAGTAGGCTGATAGCAAGGTGAGGTTAGGGCAGCTTATTGGCTGTGGTCCCCAGTGCCCCCCCTCCAGCATTGGGCCTGTGGCAAGTGTCCCAATAACCTGCAGCTAAGAACACTTTTGGCCAGTGTTTCCCAACCTTTTCAGGTCAGGGTACCCTTGACCTTGCTCTTCATATCTCACGGTACCCCTGCAATCCCCCACCTTTCCCTCCCAGTGCCCCTGCTTGCCACCCCCCACCTTCACCTCCCAGGGTGAAGGGAGGCACTGGGGGTGGCTGCTGACCTTGTGGCAGGCCCTGCCCCCTGGGCCAGCTCATGTCCTTGCTGGTGCTGGCGAGAGATACCACAAAAATGAGGGGGGCGGTAGTGTTGCCATAGTACCCCTGGGACATGCTCATGGCACCCCAGGGTACCACGGAACCCTGGTTGGGAATAGCTGCTCCAGGCCCTTCCAGGGTATTTTTGCACTGGGGACATCCTTTTTGGCAAGGTTTTGTGAACTACAAAAAGCTGGAGAAAACTCCACTGCCAGCCATTGCTGCTGAAAGATAGATTTCATGGAGAAGGCCAGATGATTGAGCCCAACTGATTACAATCTTGGATTTAAAACCAATGAGATTTTGTGGAGTTGGTAAAACTGCTTGTTTCCCAGAGGATGTGTATAAGAACCGGCAAGACTGTAGGGTGAAAAGCAAAGCAAAGCAAAGCAGCTTTGAGGAGCATCTGATGAGGTCTGAATTTTTTCCAGGCAGATATTCAAGAGACATGGGAGGGGGGGCGGCGGCAGAATTTAAAGCTGTTTTAGAAGGTTTCCCAAGATCCACCCTCATTTGTGGGATTTATCTCCTTCTAATGCCAGTTAACTTAGGTATCAATCAATCTTTATTATGGTCATTGAGCAGTATAAGGGAGATAAGATACAAACGATTAAAAAGGTAAATTTGGAACAATAAATATACAGCTAAAAGAATCTGCTGAAAAAAAATGGGAACACAACAAACGTATAGGAACATACAGGAAATGGAAAAAAACCCCATAAATTGATAAGAAACTGAAAGCTTAACAGCAAAAAAGAGGGGTAGGCATAAGAGAACAATATTCATCTTGGTAATTCACCCATATGTGAACGTGTATATCCACTTATAAGTGTGTGAAATACTTAGCTGAATATTAATACGTTTTATTGATGTTTAAAGTACAAAAAAAATCAATGGGGCTTTCCGCACAGCAGAGGCGACCTAGGTTCGACTTGTGTCTGCAGAAATCGTTATCTGAGCTTGACTCTTCTGTTATTCCACACAGCAGCCGGGTCATCTCTCCGGACACAAGTTCAGAAGGCGGGGTTACCTCCTCGCGTCTTTCGCTCCTCATTCCCAATTGGCTGCTGTTCTATGGCAGGAAACGTTTGTGCGTGGCCCTTTTTTCGTTTTGCCATGTAGGAGCTATGTTGTGACAATGTCACAAAGCGCTGATTTCCCTCCTGTCACAAACTGGCAGGAATCTGCATTTTCGTGAGCCTTCTCTGTCGAAGCAGAACGAGCAGAGCTGAGCCGTTGCTTTGTGCAGGAGAAGTGGGGTTTTTTTGAAGGTGCGCTTTTCGCCGCCGCGAGTCTCCTGTTCTGTGAATGGCCAAAATGTGATTGGCTGGCTGGGAGAGTCGAGGCAAGGGAGATTCCGCACTGTGCTGTCTTCGGCTTGAGTGCAACCCGGGTTCGGCAAAAAGTTGTACCTCCCAGTTGAGCTCGAAAATTTGATGGTGAGAAGGGGCAGAGGCAGACACGAGTCGAACTCTATGGCTGTGCAGAGTACCCGGGTCGAACCTACGTCAAACTAAGGTTGAATCCTACAGTGTGGAAGGCCTCAATGATACTAATGCCTTCGATACTGGCTGCGCCTCCATTTTCGATCAGAACAGGACAGCCTAACAAAGTGAATGCTTTCGGATTCCTATCTCTCCACTTGGAGTCTTCTGATCAAGAAAAAAATTAATTCGTTAGGCTTCGCCTTAGATTTCTTCATAAACATGGATGAAGCGCAAATAGTCAAACTTCTGTCGCTAAGGCTACTTGACGCCGAAAACCAACTGCTTTCTACTCAGCACATGAAGGGCATTTTACCGGAGGGCTCCTACCTTCCCCCCTTCAGTAAAGGGCTACCAAGGTATTTCTACAATATATCTTCGCCATACCTCCAACGTACCTTAATGCTAGCCCGACTGAACGTCCTACCCTCAGCAGTCCTGAGTGGCAGATTTCTCCAGATCCCATACCAACAAAGAATGTGTCCCTGCTCACAATCCATCGAGAGCAATCGAGGCACATCCTCCTAGATTGCGAACTATATGCTTCATCTAGAAGACAATATATAGACCCATTATACTGAGAACTATGCCTACTCATCAGACAAGGTCAAATCTTTCTATCTGCTTTGTGATCAGTCTCCTCAGAGATCCCTAGATGTTGCCAAATTCCTGGTGCTGGCACAGCAGATTCGCCCCAGATTTTAGTTTATTTATTTATTTATTGTTTTAACTGCTGGAAATGTCTTTTACTTATTTTATTTACTTATTTTAACTTGATTCTCCTCAACCTCTCTGTTGTATTTTAAACTCATGCCAATAAAAAGGTTGATGATGATGATGATGATACTAATGCAGCACTGATGTGCAACATTATTTTTTATATTTATATTACTACCATTTGTGTTGCTTCTTCACGATGCTCATTGTAACAATATTTTGCCTCCCAGTAAGTGCCTGGCAATGGTGGGCAACTTCCCCTGAGTCAGTCAGTTTTAGTCAGTTTTATTACGGCCATTAGGCCAGCAAAAAAGAATAGAGAAGAACAAGAAAAGGGAAGAACAATAAACAAAAGAAAAATCGAATTTGTACAGAAATCCACAATACAGAATCCACACAAAGAATATCATCAGCTTGTAGCATTACCACGGTCACACTCATGTGGTCCGGCTCCTGGTCCCAACATGACTCTTCTCTTACTATATGCCAGCATACAAAATTTAGCTACCTGCTGAGATATAAGAGAAACTCAGTCTTCCAGCAACATTCTCACAAGAACTGAGTCAGAATTAACTCTAGTTAAATCTCTGTACTGGATAAACAATGGATGAATTAAAGCCTCCCTTTCCCCTTTATGGAGTTCACAATGCAAAAAAATATGTAATACAGAGTCCACTTCCCCTGAGTGGCAAACACATAGTCTCCTATGTCGTGGGATTTTTTGAAATCTGCCCATTAGATTGGCTGATGGAAAAGCATCAAAACGGGCCCTGGAAAAGGCCCAGCGGCATTTCGTAGATGTTATATTGGACAGGTAAAGGGCAGCCGAGATACCTATCCAAGATTTTAATGGTTTATATAACACCGGTAACAAGGAGAAATCTGTTTGCATTTCAATGTCATTGAGCCGTTGATAGACCAAGGCTGTTGCTCTGCAATGATCCAGTTCCAATAGTTGTACAGGATCCAAGCCACACTGTGTAAGTTTAAGTGTTATTTTTTCTAGCCAGCTTGGATATGGGGTTGCTGCCAGTAGCAAAGGCAATAAGCCAACTTCCCCTGAGTGTGGAAGACAGGGTGAGGGAGGGGGAAAAGTGGATCCTGCCTGGCTATTCAGTTGGAAGAGGCTCTGATATGAACATATAGTTTGTAATGTTTTAAGCCATTGTATTTAATCATATAAGTTACATAAGTGTCATTCACTGGACACCAAGCACTTCAGAAACTTATTTTTGTTGAAATAAAAGAAACTCATAAAGCAGCCTGACACTGAGATTTTCAGGTGGTTTGGGGAAACAGAGCCCCACCAAGGAGATAAGGAATTAGCAGAAGCTCACAAATACAGATAACAGTAAAATAGAAACTTAGTTGTTATGGAAACCTTTGCGTAAGATGTTTTTAACTTAAGTTGCACCAAATATGGGATGAAAAGGTGTGGTTAAAAGGTGGGATGAAACGACCAGGTCTGTACGTCTTCTTGACTCAAACCAATGGTCAGAGGACAAGGCGGGATGTTTTGTAAGAATTATAAATTATGTTACACAAGCAACAGCCCCTTTAGACCTCACTCCCTGTTGCTAACAGAGGAGAGTTCCCTCTTCT